>NW_008593272.1:0-7398 GCF_000691845.1 Merops nubicus | reverse complement strand
TACACATAAAAGGCAGCTGGCACAGGTGGAGGCTGCAGCACCGGGGGGGGACTTCAGTGTCAAAAGCCTTCCCCAAGAGTACTTTGTGGCAAATGTCAAGCTTTGTCCAGAAAAAAAAAAAAAATATATATATAAGGTGCCTGATCTTACCAGACTTATCTGTAATGTGTTTGTTTCCTCCTGGCCTTTACAAATGAGGTAGAATAGGTTACGTAGGGGCTTGCAGAGAGGGCTGATTATTCCACTTCCAGTAATCATGTGATTACTAGGAAAATGTTAAGCACTTTTAGTTTAAATTTTATTCTACTTGAAAGTCTTCAGGACCACCAACTCTCAAACACACACATTCTATCATGGACTTCCTGGGTGCAGGTGTTGGGCATTCTCCTGATGCAACAAACATCCAAAGGGTAACACCCTGGAAGGCCTTACCTACGTATAAGGCAGCACAGTAAAATGGCAAATTATCATAGAATCATAGAATCATTTAGGTTGGAAGGGACCTCCAAGATCATGGTTGTTTTTAAAAAGGTACCGGTATTACCTGCAGGTTCTGCTTCCCAGAAGTCTTTTGCCTCTCAGAATGTTTCCTTCTTCTTTCCTCACTTTGATAATTTGACATCTGGTAAAAGTGCAAAAGCCCACATGTATAGGCTGCAATGTGGGTGAGAACTTCCAGGTACTGACAGATGTTTTCACCACTGTCAGTAGGGTTGTTTTGTAAGGTTTCTAGCTCTTCAGGTAGCCTGAATACCAAAAACCCTGCCAGTCCCCTTCAATAAAAAAACAACCAAAACCCCTGACTGTGCAGGCACACTCCAAGCAGGAGGCACCTCTCTGCTGGGGGTCAGGGAAAGACACACTTCTGGTTTTTTGAGAAATCCTTTCCCCCCGGCACTGTATTATTAATGATGCTTACATGGCAAAACTAACAATTTTATATCAAAGGGATGCTTTATGAAGGCATGTTGCTGATATATTCAGTAAGACTTTTCTGGCATAATAATCTACTGAGCACTACTTTAAAAAATTAAGGAAATCAAAAAGACCTTAAGTGCCATCAGAAATAGGCAGCAACTCATTTAATATGCTGGGACATTGTTTCTCCACCTCCACTTGTCAACAGCCTGTGTGCTAATCTGATCATGAACTGCAATCATGGTAAGCATCTCATACCAAAACTACCAACAACCTGATTAAACTACTGCACGGGGTTTTGTTAAAAATAACTGGAAGTGACATAGAAATGCACATTTTGTTAGTCCACTGGCAAAATGAAGGTGATATTTCAATCTTTAAATCTATATTTTATATAGAGGGATTATATTTTTTAAAAGCTATACTAAATATATATTATCATTTTGTACTTTGGCATTCTACCCTTTTTACTGAAATACTGTGAATGAAAGAAACTGAATATCAAACTCTGTTTGTGATAGATGTGTGTACATATATCCTCATAGGTATTTAGTGGCAAGTTATTAAATGTCACTATTCATTGAGACAGTACATTTTATGTCTTTCTTAGAGAGAAAAAAAATCTATCTAAAGTTTGTAGCGATGTATGGCAACATTTCAGAGCCTCACTTTGGTATCAATGGCGTCTTCATCCACACTTACAGGTTCAGAAACAGAAGTGGTCAAGCCAAACATTACCTGGCTTTTACCGAGTTGTCATTTGCCAAACTGCAGCAGTGGTGATGGTGTCACCACCAGCAGAAGCACGACTGCCTGCTCTCTACCTGCTCTGTTCAGGTCATACAGAGCATAACAGTGAGCAGATACTCAAGGCTGCAGCCCAAAGAAACAGATATTTGAGGTGAAGAGATGGACTCTGACCCGACAGAAGTAAAGCCTTGCAAGAGTCACACTTTTAACCATGACTTCTAACAACATCTAAATTGGTATTAATATTTTCTGTGGTGACTCCAGTTACTTAGTATCAGAAGTTTGATCATGAGACATACAACCATGTTTTGGTTTTCACACATTATCTGAAAGAAAACTATAAAAGTTTAAATA
Source organism: Merops nubicus (assembly GCF_000691845.1). Taxonomy (NCBI): domain Eukaryota; kingdom Metazoa; phylum Chordata; class Aves; order Coraciiformes; family Meropidae; genus Merops; species Merops nubicus. The sequence goes on along the minus strand of NW_008593272.1, from coordinate 5,376 downwards.
TAATCAGTGAGGTTTTTTGCTTTTAATCGCAGTAACTTTTAATTAAATAATTCTTGATCATGCCAGGAGACTAAAAATCAGGGAGTTTAAAAACCTCCCACTTGGTTCTTCTCTTCCCCATCCCAGTAGTGAGGTGTACCTTTCAATAAAGCAACTGTTTTTCAGACACTGAATCACAACTAAAGTTACAAGGAATTATGTGTTCAGCATTTCTCTACATCAAATCACACAAAATGGTATCTAATAAGTACACTGGAAAACACTGTTCTGAAGTGGAGTCTAGCAGTGTTGCATAGCCCTTATCAACTAAGCATAGTTAAACAAGATGGCTACTGGTAACAGGAGACTGTTGTTAACCAGCAAGCTAAGGTAGCTGTATGTGCACAGAGCTCAGAAGAAAAAGATGCTGCTGGATGCTGTTTGCTTCTCCAGTGTGAATTTATAAAAGGGAGTGAAAGTGCAGTATCAAGTGAATTAGCAAGAATTAAAAGGATTAAAATCCCTGGAACCAAAGTTGTCAAGGAGAAATGGAAAATGGATTCAGCCCTAAAAAGATAAAATTATTTAACAACTTATTAAAACAGTTCATCATTGTAATTAAAATCCAAGTGCCTAGAAAAAAGTGGCACAAGAAAGGTAATTATTTATGAGGAGATTTTAAAAAGCCATTTATTGTGAATTTGAGAGAGAATCTGCCTGAAGGAGTTGGTAGTAGAAAGAAATTGTTTGTTTATTCATAAAACCTATTTTGGTCTAACATACCACTAAGAATCCCCAACATCTGCTCAATGGCAGCTGTAAGTAACATTAGGAACACTCAGCTGATTCATATCTTTCCTTTTTATTAAAAAATAAACAGGTCTTTTTAAATTATTCACTAGTAAATTAACATAAAAATCAGTGCTGTAGCAATTCACATTTTGTGGAGAAGCATCTGCAAGCTTTGTATGATCATGACAATCTAAACCTTTCTGTGTTTCACTGACTACTTTACTCTTTATGTGATGTCCCACCTAATTTAGCAAATGAAAACGTAGAAAACCTACAAGCCATACTGGTGTCACAGCCATGAAAAACACAGAACACATCACTAAAACCACAAATGCCATATTAATTCCAGATCCTCTCCTGCTTCTGTCTTTCAGGAACCAGACATGAGTGAAAAACCTCAGCTGTCAGAACCCTTCTCCAAATTATTTCAAAGTAACAAAACGCAGTGGTGTTACTAATTAATAATTATTTGTTTTCATCCGCAGCATTTTCGTACACAGATTGCAAAGTGCTCTGCATGTGTTTCACACCAAAATTGTGTTCTGAAGACAGTAAAATGCACAGGAATTCTTCAAACCTAAAGGCTCCTCTTTATCCATCACTAACACTTTTAACTTATTATTTTGAACATTTCAGCATTAAGAGATATTACTTTCTTCCTAGGTTTTTCTCCTGCCTTCAGTTCTTATTTCCTAATACAAGCAAGTCCCTCAAAAATGAACTCGCCAAGAAAATGTTCAAAAGCATGAAGTAGCTGTTTATTTTACTAGGATGTTTTTGGTTTACTTCTAAGCAACAAAGCAACATTTCTGTAGTACACTCTGGAGACAGTGAGTTTAAAGCTAAGTGAGCTGTAGTTCTAACCCAGGCACTGGAAACTGTTGGAAAAGGCATCATTACATTAGCACAGGGCCCATCCAGCTGAAGTTCCCCGAGAAGCCTGGCTCAAAGCTGCAACCATGCTGAAACTGGCAACCAGGCAAACTGCTGTGAAATAAAATTTGCTTATGTAAGAGTAGCTGCAAACACAGCACTTGACTGCAAAATAAACGTAACCAGTTAGCTGTCAACAGCATGTAGATGGTACTTGTTATCAGAGCACCACCTGAAAATGGTGCCCCTCCTCTTCCTGGGGACTGGAAGTCCCAAGAAACAAGGCACCCCCTTCTATCACACCCCATCCAGCTGACTTCTCACCCTTGAGCTTGGGTTTGTTTCAAAGCTCCATTTACCTGTAAGGCTTTGTGTTTCCTTTGAGCTCTCTACACGTCCATTTTCCAGTAACAGTGGGAAGGTTTTTGAAGATGTATGATTCATAATTTTGTATTGCATAACTTAAGTTTAATGTGCTCACAGAATATGGAACATTTTCATCTGTTTCCTTTTTGGTCCATTAAGGGATAAATTAACATGTCTTCCTGATAAACTGCAATATTTCACTCCTGTGATGTTTGGGATAGGCTAGTAAATCGGACATTGGATATGCAGTGCAACTTCCGAGGTGACAGAAGGAAGACTTTCTGCTTAAGAAAAACTTGTGGCATCATCAAGGAGGAATCTTTTCTACATCTTAGATTTAGGAAGAACTCAGCTTGAGAAATCAGCTGCAGTTGTGCACTGCAGGGAAATCACTTTAGAGCACAAACGCTAGAGGGGAAGAAACATCAAAGGTGCAAATGACAACGAGAAGTCAGATCCCTGTTGGCTTGCCATGAAGATTATGGACTTTGCTGTCATCTTTGTCTTTGAAAAAATTCTCTCAAAAGCAGGACTGTTAACAGACAGCTCTGGAAAAGCTATCGTCTCTGGAAACTGTAAAGTAAGCATAGCTAGAAACTAAAAATTGTCGTCTGAGAGATACTGAAATAAAACCCCTACCATTTCAGAAAAGGAATTTTAAAAAATATAAATCAGGAACGTTTCCCAGGGGGTGAAATTCCAAGTACAATATTAAAGGAGTGAACATCCGCTGTTCTTTTCAGTATCTTCCCAACATAGTTTGTACTTTGGCAACACAAATCAAAGAAGAGCAGAAAGCCTGGGAGACAGGCTCCAAGGTACCTACCAAGGACATTCAGGTCCTTCATGCAACTCGCCAAAAATTCTGCAAGTCACCACAGAGGCAAGCTGGAAAAAGCCATGGACCCCCCTCTCCAAACACCACTGCAATGAGCACATTCCTGAAGAATGTTGCTACCATGTCCTATGGTCATATTCTGATAGAAATATTTTCCTTTGAGAAAAGACTGACAAAATCTGTTAGGAAGACCTTTTAAATTTTGGTTCAAAACTTACATTTATAGGGAAAGGAAGACATTAAACACAAGGATGAATGTTTGCATTTAAATAGGCAGTCCTGTTTAGCTCAGTGAGGAATGGGTTTGTAGCATCATGCAAGCCAGCACTGTTGTAACACTTTGAAATACAACATCAGCACCATTCAGATGTGATCTGTGAGAAGTTAGTGGAAGTCTTTATACTGATCTCAGTGTGGTTTAACATTCAGATTTTCAGTAAGGAAACTATATGTAACCTCCTGAAGGCAAACTTCTTATTTCATGTGGCTAATTTGTGTCCCACTTTAATGTCTCAATATGTGTTTCACTTAAGTTTGTGCCCATCTCTTGTTATGCTTCTTTGGTTTCCACCGTACTCCTGTTCCTTATGATTTGATGGGTTTATTCAAATGAGTGTCCATAGTCTTTTAAAATAACTTATTGATGTTTGAGACCACATATTCCTAGTGTATTTTCCACTCAACATCTTTCTCCTTAGAAGCCTAATTTCACATTTCCGTTGTCATGAACATATACCTTCAAATTAGATAGGTATGATCACTGGACCTTGCTACCTTAAAAAGCCAAAAAAAAAGATCCCAGGGCCTACATGCCTAAAATCATGCTTAGTTTATTTCCACATCTATATTAAGTTTCTGTTACGGGATTGGATTTTCTAACTAGTGTTCCTACTTGCAATCTCTTAAAAGACACTTTAATATTTCATAAGCCAATTTTGTATAATTGATAGATACAGAAAATTAAATATTTATTTCTATTTTTCACTGGTTTAGTAGAATTTAACACCTGCTGCTGACAGAACAAAAAAACAACCTGAAATATCAGAGAAATAAATAGTACCCTGTACATCTATTGATTTTACATAATATTTCCATGTTTTAAAATTGCATTCTCTGAAAACATTACTGTCAATACCAGAGCTTTAGGAATGCAAAGTTTTTTTCTAGGAAGTCATGTTATTTTGATGGCATGTTTGGCTAGAACTATTCACTGTGCAATGACTTCTGAGTCGGAGGTGATAGGAAACTTCAGAAGTTTTAACTCAAATTCTAACAAATTATTTAACATAGAAACAAGGTTTCATTCATGAGGAAAATTAACGCAACAGGGGTGCTTTCTCACCTCTCTGCATCAGTTGTTATAAATTGAAAGTATACCATTTAGATATTCCTTAATTAACAGGCTTTCCAAACATCTCAAATATCAGCAAAAGAAAAATGTTATTCAGGCATTTAGGAAAGTTTGTTAATAGAAGGTTGACCCCTCTCAACAGTTCGTTATACTGTGGGTACGTGCCTACTCACTGTAACCTACTGTTTCATAACCCATTTCAAAGGTTATAGCATAAAGAAGAGACACTTTTTCACAGGTCAAGAAGCAGAAATCTGTAGATCAAGGCTCAAACCCTCCTCTGAGATCCAGTCTGGGGATTTCTGAGGAGTTGTGGTGCTCCTGCTCCTCTGTGATTTTTTGTAGGTGCATACTGCTCATTCCATTTTACCTCGTGCACAGAAAACACCAAAACAGGTGCAGAGGGAGCACAGCAAAACTCTTGCATTTAAAGGACCATTTTGGGTGGAGTGTTACAAAAACAGCTGAAGGGAAGTGACCTGCCTGCAGCTATGGGCAGTGCCAGTCAATTGTGCAGTGCACAGTACCATGACCCATGAGTAGCCCAGCAAGATGTGCCAGCTCCCACCTCCACTGTCTCTCCCAGGGTTGGCTGTACTAGTAAATCAGAGCCAGCAGCTCCCACCAGAAAATTTCCAGACTCTGTCTGTCTTGCTCCATTTCCCAATTTCAATCATGACCAAGATCATTCCATCTTCCTGCACAGGCATGGAAAATATCTGCCTTCTAATGAAAGGAACATATCTCTGCTTATACCTTAATTCACTAGACCTCACCGAGGCCCTATAAAATGTTAATTTTACATATGGAAAAGCAGAGAAGCTTACAGAGTTGTCAAAGATACACAATAAGATCCTACTGATAAGTTAGGAGTCATTCTGCTACCTCAAACAATCCTACCCACCTTCTGACTTCCTGACTTAACTCGGTATTCTTCTGGAGAGAAGTGCTTGGAAATAGCACTGTTTCTATTTGTAAATGGGGATGCTGGGAGGAGAAAGACAAATAGTGGTGTGGATAACATGAAATCAAATAAACAGTTACAGAGCTCACAAATGTTATCTGTTTTACACTGATATTTTTTTGTTGACTTCAGTAGAGGGCTATTTTACTATTCGCCCCCCTTCAGTGGAGGGCTTTTGCTATTTTCTCATTCATAGAATCATAGAATCATAGA
>NW_008593271.1:2172-31989 GCF_000691845.1 Merops nubicus | reverse complement strand
TTTTTTTTGTCTTCAACCAATCTAGACCTAGAGTGCAGTGCTGGACTTAAGTGTAGGCCTGTTGACTGTTGGGGTTGTAACATGTCAGTGTGGCGGCTGGAAGCTAAAATTTCCTCAGCTGAGTTGGCTGGCCTGTGTTCAACTCCTGGAGGATTACCAGCCCTACCCCAAACCCAGCCGTGCATCTGGTCACCGTGCTTGTGATTCCAGTAGAGACACAGGGTTAAAAACTGAGCACTGAGTTCCTTTGAAACATCATCCCTCCCACCAGGAGGACGGTGGGGAAGCTCAGGGTTGAGCCGTTTCCCATTGCTCAGATGTCCTGGTTGCTGGAGTACCCTGCAGCTTGTCTGCACAGATCTCTCTCTGCTCAGAGGAGTAACATTCCTGAGCAGATACAGTTCCTGCAGGGTCTGTTCACCTTGTTAAGCTCTACTCTTTGTTAGTGATGTAGCTGGGCTTATTTTAGGGGCTGTGTGTTGGGGTGTCCTCAATCAAACCAGATCATCAAAGTAGCAACAAACTGCTACAAAACCTGCTACAAGCTTTTCCCTAAAACAATGAGCCAGTGAGTCAAAGAAACACATTTAGGATTTGCTGCTTGTTTCTTTGATCTCTCCTGGTTTTTTTCTAAGCAGGAAAGATTTCAAGTTGCCAGTTTAAAGGAGTGCTTTGACTAAAACCTGATATTCCCCAGCAGGAAGTCACTCAGCACAGGGACTGTTGCATGGTGGTCTCCCCCCCACCAAGTGAGGTGTGAGCACCTGCAGATGGAGTGCCTGTTCCTGCTCCCTGGTGCTGGCTTGGACTGGGTGGCTCTGCAAAACCTTTCTGAGAGCTTTTGCTCTGAAGATGAGCCCTGACTCAGTGGCTTCTAGTGGGACAGGGTTTTGTGTGCTCCTTTGGTGAGGCATGGTCTGTTCCTGCTGCCAGCCTCTGGGCTCCCAGCAGCTGGGTGGTAGCTCCGTGGTTAGGGCAGCAGAGACATGTCTGTCCCTGTGTCCTGCCAGTGGGCAGGCACAGGTTTGGGAGGGAAACAGATCCCTGGAGGCTTGAGACCCCTCGTGCCTTGCCATGCTGATGCAGTTCTCCAGCTCCTCAGTCCCCTGAGAACCCACAGGGCTCAGCTAGGACCACAAGCTGTCCTGGATGCAGGAGAGTGGAGTAATGTTTCTGGCCTGGTTGTAGCTTCCTCCTTCCAGTACACAGTCCTTTTTTGTTTGAAGATATTGTAGCTTCCAACAGGAACCTGTTCAAACCACTACTAGTCTTAACCAGATCAGCTGAGAACTGCTGAACTTGAACTGGAACAGAACCAAAAACCACACGTTTGCTTCAAAAATCATCACCTCTTATTAAATCATTTAAGGTGCAGCTGGGGCTTGTTGCCCAGTGGGATTCTTTGTAAGTCTTTGGGAACAACTGGGTCAGGCAGCAGCAGCAGAGCCTGCTGGGCTCCTGGTGGGCAGCACTTCCCAGGGAGCTGGGGGTGTGGGTGAGGCAGAGCAGCCTCTCTGATGCTCTCATAAGCTTTTGTCTTGGCAGGATTCGGAAGGGTCCTTTACATAATGATGGTGCTTCTGAGGAGCTGTTGAGTGCATTACTGCTCTGTGCCCCTTCTCCACTGCACTGGAGTCTGAGCAGTGCTCAGCCCACCAGCTCTGGGGGCAGTGCAGCCAGTGGCACAGCTGAGAGGATGCATCTGAGCCTGGCCTGGCCTTCTGCTGTTCTGCTTCAACATCTAAGAACCACGCTTCACCTTGGTTCATAGAGAGGGGTCTCTCTCACAGCTCTGTGCTGCTCAGTCTGAACACACCCAGACTGCTCTAACAGCTTAGGGGCTGCTGTTGAGAGGCAGAAGAGATTTAATCTCTGTCTCTGGTCAGTGTCCCTCACAGCAGAGGACAAAGGCTGGTTAGCTTCTCCATAGCCAGGCCTGCAGATAGTCACTGGAACAACTGGGAGTGTCCTAGCTCGGGGGTGGAATCCTTCCCTCCCGAGCTGCTCTGGTCCCCTCTGCTCCATCCTCAAATAGATGGTGCTCAGGATGACCCTGTGATTGTTCCTCATTCCATTCTTTGCTCTGTGAATGTTGTGCCTTGTCCTGAGATTACAGAGTGATCTGGCTAGCTCTCCTGGCCTGAACTGGAGCCAAACACGAGTGCTAAATGTGACTTAGAGCCACAGGGCATATCAAAGCCAAAGTGTTTCTGCTGCTGGACTGCAGCACCAATTGCTTTGGGTTCTTGACATATGGTAGCTATAAAAACATGTAGAATTCAATGTGTTTAGTTTTGTAGCCTGCAACTGTATCCATGAACCTTTGTGATCCTTCTTGCCAATCTCCAGACAAGACTGCTGGAAAGATCCCCCCTTCTGTCCACCCCTGAACCATGTGCTGTCCATGCTGTGGAAGACAGCAGGAAGACTTCTCCATGGCAGGGAGGGAGTGATGACATCTTCACAGCTGGGCTGCAGTCAGCATAAATAACACAAACCAGGTTGTTTGCCTGGTGGGTTTAAGTGGTTCTTGCTTCCCTTGGGTGGTCGTACACCGTGTACCTGGATGGCCTTCTAGAACTGCTGAGGTGTGGCTTTGCATGTTGTTCTGCAGCTCCTTCAGATGAGCTGGGTATTCTGAGAAGGCACGTGGGTCTTAGGTGGCTGGAGAGGCTCGTAAGCAGGTTTTACTCTGTCCCTGCTGTGCTGGATAAGCTGTACACTTATAGCCTGCCAACCCCCTTTGGCTCGTGGGCTGTTGCTCTGCAGTGGGCTGGGAAGCATGTGGGGTTTTGCCAAAGACCTACCTGGGATGGTAGGGTGGCAGAGGTCAGGGCTGCTCAGAGGTGTGGCAGGGGGTACATTGGCTGCTTGCTGGTCAGAGCTGTTGTTCAGTGTGGTGCAGGGAGGGCTGGTGGAGAAAGGCTTCCACAGGCACAGCAGAAAGAGGTCTCCTCCAAAGAGTGCCATCTGTTTCACAGCCCTGTGCCTGGTCCTACCTGTAGTGCATTGCCTCATTTGTTTCAGGAGGGCAGGATGGTTGAAGTGGTGGTTGGGAGTCAGGCCAGGTTGGACCACTGTCTGCTTTTGTATCATCAAGGGTCTGCAAGTGGCTATGAAATGATTTGTATAATATTTCACTCTCCTCTGTGTCTAGTGCAAAGCAACTGGAGGGTGTCACCTCTGTTTCCAGCTGGGGATGTGGTGGTCAACATTTTGCTGGTCTGGCAAATTTGAGTAGATACTTTGCTTCCTGTCGATATCAGGTCTTAGGGAGAAGTTACTTGATTAACCTTGTTACAATTTTCCCTGTGAGAGTGAAAGACAACACCATGTACCAGCTAGTCTTTGGACTTTTCAAAGAGCTTTTAAAGAGACCTTTTAAAAGGTCACTTCTCTGTATGTTTTGGGGCAGGGAGTGGCACTTATGTGGCTCTCAAACCGTGTGTAGCAGAAAGGAGCCCTGATGTTAGTGCTGGGTGATCCCAGCTGAGGTATGAGTGATTGACTAGCACCAAGCCCTGTTTCAGTCACTTCAGGCTTCTGTTGGTCTCTGATGCACCTGCCTCCACAGAGCTGGAGTTTCTGAGGGCTGCCATACATGCATAGCAGGGTTGCAGTGTGCTCTCTGCTCTGGCTTGCAGCTCCAGCTGTGGGCTGGTCCCTGTGCCTGAAACCCTGCGGGCTCTGCTGAGGCTGCACCCACCAAAGGGTGGCTACTGCAATTCAGAAAAACCTCCCACTATGTCCTTTCACCACAGTGCTGCTTGGCCTTGCCCTCAGCACGTCCATGTGTTGTGCAAGGAAAATAGAGCTGGGGCCTGTGGCTGCTGTAACCACCAGTGGATCTGTCTCCAAAAATACTAGTGCAAAGGTGAGTTGCTGCTGGTGTTTGTATCACCACAGGCTGCAGGAGCACCACATCTCTACCTTGCTTTGGTCAGCACTGGACAGATATGTGATGAAGTAGACCCAGGCCACAAGAGCTTCAGAACTGAAGAAAAAAATATGGTTTGGGGGGAACATGCTTTTGCTATGCAGGCATAGCTCTGAACTCCCCCAGGAGGGCTGAGGCAGACCTAGAAATTGAATCCTGATCCTCTGAGGCCAAATCTTAGCCCAGCCCCTTGCAGTTTGCCAGGGGTGTTTCTCACCTCTCCCATGTGAGGACTGCGTGTTCATTTATGAGTATTTGCTTAGAAGTCCTCAAACTGTGCTGCTGTAAATGCTGAGCTGGTTCCATTGTCACTAATGATTTCAGTAGCTCTGGTGATGGTGACTTTCCAACAGGCTCAAGCAGATTAAGCACCATATGAATTAGAGCTGTGGAAGTCACAGTAAGCCTTGTAATTTTGCTGGTGTCCCAGGAGACCAGTACTGTTATTAGTTACTGTGGGCAGGCTGATTGAAAATGGTGCTGTAGAAAAGCCTGGGAGCTGCTGTTGTATTCCCAGTTGTTGTTTCCTGGTCAGATATTAACATTCACAACTGGCCAAGAAGGCTGGTGGGATCTAACAGCCAATATGAGATTTCTTACCTGGTGGAGTTTGAACAATGACATTCCTTCCCTGTAGTGGTGGTTCTTGAGTTTTTGCATCTCCCAAACACTTGGCATAATTAGGCTGGAGTTTCTCCTTCATGGATCCAGAAAGACTCCTTGTCTCTGGAAGACAGCCTGTTATTGGAGGCTGCATGGCAGTAGAGAGGCACAACATCAACAAATCTTTGGGTTGGAAGGGACATTTGAAGGTCCTCTAGTCCAACACCCCTGCAGGAAGCAAGGACATCCCCAACTAGATCAGGTTGCTCAGAGCCCCATCAAGCCTGACCTAGAACTGATACAGCCCAGGACCTGATTTGCCTTCTGTGCTGAGAGTGTGCCTTGGTGCCTCGTGGCCAGCTCTTCATCCACCACTACCTCCAAGTCCTTTTCTGCAGGGCTGCTCTCTGTCACATCATCCCCAGCCTGTATTGATAACGAGGGTTGCCCTGACCCAGGTGTAGGACCTTGCACTGGACCTTGTTGTGCATGAGGTTCAACAAAATGTCTTAAGAGCAGGTAGGTGGAGGAGTTTCTGAAAGAAGGACAAAGCAACTTCATGGCAATGTCAATGAATTCAAGGTTACAGACATGTAAAGCTCTCTGCTCCTTTTTTACCTCGAGGCAGGCACTGTGAAGAGCAGTGCTGCCTGTTCAGAACCCCTTCCCTGTCGACAGGGTGGCCCCTGTTTGAAGTGCCAGCACTGAAGTGTTAGGTGCCTCTCCTGTGCTCAACAGGGCTAGCTAGCCTTTGAGCTCTCCCAAGGACTTTGAAATTGCTTGCTCACCTTTGAGTAGCACACAAGGGGCTGCTTGCCTTTGAAGTCTTGTTTGTGCTAGGGATGCTTTTATTTGCAAGAGAAAAAAAGCACCCTTGCTCAGCCCAGGACTTTGCACCAAAAGAGCTTGAGGCCATTCCACAGTCCTTAACACAATCTAGATGTTGGAGTTGCTGCAACATTGAACAGGACTGAGGGTAAAAGGAGTGTGTGCAAGACCTGCCTCCTTATTTGGTGACTGCTCTTGCTGCCCAGAACTTGCTGGGCTGTGTTCTTCAGCCAGGGCCATGCCATGGGGCTGTGACCTGGATGGTAATAGAATGGGGATGGTGTTGGAGGTATCCAGAGCAGGCAGGAGCACGAGGGTGTACCTGGATAACCACTCATCTGTGATAGGAAGTTTGCAACCTGAGCTTCCATGACAAGCTGCCTTAGTGGTGACATAGCATCAAAAGAGTCTGTTGGATGATCCTGTCCCTCAAAGAAACAGGCTGCACCTGTAAAAGGACTTCTTTCTGCCAGTTCCATTGCATCAGTGATAGTGTCTTCTCTGCAGGAGCTTCGTCTGGGCTAGGAGTGATGTTTCATGTTTTCTGCCCAATGCTTCTGTGCTGCTGAAATGTGTAAAGGTAGAACCTTGAAGCAGAGCTGTGTATTTTCTTGTTTAAAACACATGTAATGGGTTTGGGATCTGTGCTCTGCTCTTCAGACTGTCTCTGAGCCTCTTTTTTTTTTTCCCCTCAATGTCCAACAGCCAGGACACTCACCCCCTTCCTGCCAAGGGTCCCAGCACCCAGGGCTTTCAAACAGCTGCCTAACTCCTTGTGTTTGGCTCATCTCCCTGTTTTCAGCTGGATATAGTGGTCCTGAGCACAGTTCTTTCAAACCTGCTTTGGGGTGTCATCCTTCTCCAGCAGCTGGGTCCATAAGCATTGCTGACTGTAAGCTGGAACTGCCCAATTTGGGATCTGCTCTAAGCCCATCTGGTCCTGACTTACCTGGTTTTCTTGGGCTGAATCATGGCCAGAGAGGCTTCAAATAGGTTCCTGTGTATCTGGCCCAGCCATGAGGGCTAGCTGGAGGGTGTGTGCCCAGAAACCTGCTGTGGCAGCAGTGACAAAATCACATAAACCGCTCCTAATTAAATGCATTAACAAATATTCCTGATGAGCATGCAGTGGGCCTCAGTAGATGGAGTTGTTTCTAGAAGCCTGAGCTGCTTTTGAGGCTGGAATTGGGATTCTACCTCCTCCTACACCGGGAGGATAATCTTCCTCCCTGATAATCCACAGTGTGTGCTGGTGGCTCTGCAGGCTTCCAGAGCTAAGCTGTGGAGGTGGATTTTAAGGGTGATCAGCAGTGTGAATAACTGGCACTGGGGGAGGATGAGGGTGCTCTCCTTCAGCTGCTTCAACTCCAGCTGCTTTGGCTGTGGGTTTGGCTGTGGGTTCTCCAGAGAAGGGCAGAGAAGCTGGTGAAGGGTCTGGGGAACATGACATATGAGGAGCAGCTGAGGGAACTGGGGTTGTGTAGTCTGGAGAAGAGGAGGCTTGGGGGAGACCTTCCTGCTCTCTACAACTACTTGAATGGGGGTTGGTCTCTTCTCCCAAGCAATGAGTGTTAGGGCAAGAGGAACTGGACTTCAGTTGCAGCAGGGGAGATTTAGATTGGATATTAGGAAGAACTTTCTTCTTGAAAGAGTGATGAGGCATTGGAACAGGCTGCTTAGGGAGGTGGGGGGAGTCTTCATCCCTAGAGGTTAAAAAAAAAAATGTGTGGCCTTGGTACTTCAGGACCTGGTTTAGTAGTCATGGTAGTGTTGAATTGATGGTTGGACTTGATGATCTTGGGGGTCTTTTCCAACCTTAACAATTCCATGGTTCTGTTCTATGATCTCTTGTGTCACCGTTGTGGCAGGTGGCTTATAGGTAGGTGCTTGCTTTGCAATGCTCTTGGCCCATTTTCTGTAGTGGGACTGCAGATAAGCTTTTGGAAGTCTGAGCCCTGTGATAAGTACTTTTTTGATGGAGCCATCAGTGGAAAGCAGTGTGGTGCTGGGGGTGAAGATTCAACACCGGGACTGTCTCTGCTGTGTGTCGGAGCTGCTCCACGTCCTGGGAATGAGCATCTGAGTGTAAACGTGGCTGCCAATAAAATGGCCAGCAGGGTGATTTTTGGGCTCCTGGGGGGTGGGCTGGAGCTGCTGCGTTTGGGTGGGAGGGCTCCTGTGGGCACTGCTCCCTGGAGCTCCTCCCAGGGACTGCGCCCTTGGGCAGGCCCATGCTGCTGGATTTAAGTGCAGGGTTTGGAGAAAACAAACCAAGCATCTGGTCTAGACAAACTCTATAAAATACATTGAGGCAGCCTTGTCTCAAAACAGCGTCTGGTGCTTTGTGGTGGAGCTCTGGTGACCAGGGTTCCAGGATGACCAGCAAGGCTGGAAGACAACACCCATAATAACAGTGTCCTCTGTGGCAGAGGATGTGGCTGACTGAGATGCACTGGGCTGTTTCCAGCTCTGTGTCTGTGCTGAGGGAACCAGACTGTCTTCTTAGTTGTGGAAAATCATCTTTGTGAAAAAAAAAGTGTTTTACAGGGCACCTGGGGAACTCTGAGGTCACCAGTGGTGGAGAAATACTCACTGTGATGTTCTGGTGAGAAAAGGAGAGGGCTTATTGCAATAAGACATTTAGTTTTGCTGTTGCTGCTTTCCAGAAGTTTAAAACAATTGGGAACACTCATCACCTACAGCCTAAAGGTTTGTTGGCAAGCAGCAGAAACTCCTCCTTTCTACTGGTAGTTTTTTCTGGCACTTAGGGCCTCTCGTACTGGGAGGAGCAACCCGGGTGCCTTAGCCAGGAGCCCAGAGGAGGGGAGGAGCAGTGCTGTGTGAGGAGTGCTGTGGCTCTCCGGGCAGAGCAGAGCTGGTGTTGCTGCCCTGGGCTGTGGGAAGGGAGCTGTGGGCCCAAAACGTGTTTGTCTGGCATTTGGGATTAGCTGAGCTGGGGAGCTCTCAGGCTGAGGAGATGGCAGAGCTGTAGATCATCAGCCATCTCCGTAAGCTGCGGAAGCAGTTAGGGCAGAAGGAAGGGCTTAGAAGCAAAATCCATTATAAAATGTCACAGCGGGTGATTTCCCTTGCTGGGGAGGGGTCTTGTCTGGGGCAGCAGAGGGAGTGCTGCTGATGGGTTGTGGCCATCCCTGGGGAAGAGGGATTTCCTTCCAGGTATGCTGCCCGGGTTCTGTCCCGTGTCCTGTCCTCCTGCTCTCTGGCCTGATTGAATTTGGATGCTTTTCTCAGCTCCTCAGAAAGGAAAGTAGTGTAAACATCGGCCAAGCAGGATTTTGTATCATAGAGAGTGTTTAAACCCTGGGGCCTGGCTGGGTGGTGGTGTGAGTGTGTTTCTGTTTTTCTGTGTGTGTTTAGTGAGAAGAACATACTCTGCCCTGACTGTGAGTGTGTGTTGCTCCCCTTGGTGTGCCTGTTAGCACAGTAACATACAACCCACTCTTTTCCCCTGCTTACAAAGCCACCCTGCTATTGTGTTACAGCCATACTGTACACAGAGTCTGGCACAGCTCTTTGTTTTTACAGTCCTGATGACCTTGAAGGGTTTTAAAAAACCCCTGAATGGTAACTTGGGCACCATTCCTGCAGATACTTAAGCACATGCTTAATTTTCTGTTAGGTTGTGTGAGCCTGAGTAGTTCCATTTAAGCCAGCAGATGTAACCTCTGGGGCTGACTGCAAGACCAGAGTCTATGTAGGATGATTTATTTTGTGCACAGAACTGTATGTGGGTGCCTGCCTTATGTGTATATCATGCAGTTGTCTTTGTCATGTTGTTCTGACCAGCTCAGCTGCACTTTGTCCATTTATCCATGTTCCCTGGGCATGTGAAGTCTGGAACAGACATGGTTTTTCTTTCCTTGTTTCCCATCCCTCAAATAAACAGTTAACCTGAGAAATTCCATTTTTCTTTTGTACCCCAGCCATTATCCCCAAAACTTGAGCACTTCCCCATGAACTTGCTTTCCCCTTCTCTCCCCAGCCTGGGGCTGCCTGACAGAGCCTCCTCTGACTCAAGTGAGATGCTGCCATGACACGTAGAGGAAGGGCAGTTTTATCCCTAGAGTTACAGACAGGTTTATGCAAGGCTAAAGCCAGCTTATTAATACCCCAGGACAAGAGACACCCATCTCTGCAGAGGCCTGAGATGCTGGTCATTAACTTTTCCACATCACATAACCAAAGGTGCCATGCCTGTGTAGATACTTCTGAAGTGTTGCTTATGCTTTCCTCTCCTTTAAAGTTCAGTCCCATTGGATTCAGATGTAAGAAAAGGCAAGAGTTGTGTTTTTTTTAAAAATATGTTAATCCCCCCCACCCAGTATTTAGCTGTTGCAGAGAAAATTGTGATGAAAGGTTGTTTTAATGTGTTCTGGGAAGGCTGGCAGAGCTGCCTACAGCCCATGGGAAGGACAATTTGGCAAAAAGCAGAGTAATTATCACCTGGTCCTTGCCTACGTGTGGTGGATGGAGCACCCTCCTGTAGGAGAGGAGCTGCAGCAGATCTTGTGTCTCCTGGGGGCTGCTGCCTGGGTTTGGCTCACCTGGGATGGTGTTAAAACCTAGGCCTAGCAATGGGATCAGTGTCCTGGGCATTTCCAGCAGGTACCTCTCTCATCTACATGTCACTGATGTCCCTGCAACCAGTGCCAAGGGAATTACATTTTGGATGTTGCTCCATGGCTCCTGCACCGTGCCCTTCTTGTTTCTTTTCAGTGCATGAGTTGATGGGTATTGGACTAATATCAGGCTCATTAAAATATGGTAGCACTACTGATAATTTCAGTACAAGCAGGGTTTGCAAACAGAGCTGTGCAATTCTGCCTATCTTCTGTTTGTCCAGCCCTTAAGTTTATAGCTTTAAAATGCAAGTGGATCCTGGCAGATGCTGTGGGGATTGCATGTCTGTCCTCCTGCTGGCCCACACCCTGGTCATCTCTCTGTGGTCTCCTGGCAGTCAGACACTATCTCTTGATGTCACGAGAGCTGGCTGTTATAAATCTGTTGGGGCTACAGTGGAAGCCTGTCAGTGCTGTTCAGGTGGCAAGTGGCTTACTGAGCTTCTGGGTGGATGGCTTTTAGGGTTTGATTTTTAATTTTTCTAGCACAGCCTGTATTTCTGCAGTGGTAGAGCCTGTTCTGGTCACAGCAGAGTTACCAGAGTTTATGGGACATTCTTTCCAATTGCTGTGGTCTGAACATATGTACACCAGCATTGAGTTACTTCTGCCTGGAAATAAGCCACAGAGCTATATATAAAATGTTTGAACTGTTGCAGTGAGGTTGTTGGTATAAATAGGAGAAAGGGGTAGCACCAGGGCTTCCCTTCCTTAGACCTGGTTCAAGAAGGCTTCCCAGTGCTCCATCTTCAGTGGAAAAGGCTGGAGAAGGTGGCTGACAGCAACAACAAAATGCCATGTGGGTCACCTTTGGGGAAGAGCATGAAGTGTGAGGTACTTGGGTCTGGAACTTCCTGCTTGATGGTTGCTCAGCTATTTTCTCATGTGGTGGAACATCTATCAGAAGTCCCACGGGGTTCAGTTTGCAGGAACCTGGTCCCCCAAAGCCATGGAGTTTTGTCTGTGACAGTCTTGTGGTTTCTTGTGACTCCAAAACTGTTGCTGCATTTTGCTGAGCTCCTGGCAGATGTTTCCCTGCTCAAGCTATTAGGCAAGCAGGCTGGATACTTGTAGAGCTTCTAGTTGCCTTGGTCATGGTGTTGTCACATATTATAGGGAGCAGCATTTTGAAGTGACATCATTGTGTGACTTCACAGTTGCATTGGGGTGCTGCTGTCATCTTTTGAACCATACATTAGGACTTCTCCAGGCAGCACTTGTAAACAAAACAGCTTCTGCAATTTCTGGGTACCTCTTTGGCTCTTTGCATGAGGTTGTTTAGTGCAGGTCTTTGCTCGGTCAGCTTGGCTGTTGTAGCAGATTTTCCCAATTTCTGCAGTGCTTTCTGTCACTATTAGATTTTTATCTCACCCAAAAGAAGTGTGAGAAGTGACCTCTATAGAAATAGCAGAAAGTGCTGATAAGCACAACCTGCCAGTTGTAGTCTTGCTGGTGTTAATTCCATTTTTAAACTCTTAAGTGCTTTTTTGTCTTTGGCTAAATTGTAAACAGATCCTTCTGCAGCATTGTCTCCTAAGTGCTTTATTGTGGGTATCAACCTGTGATGCTCTAAGGCCATGAGAGGTGAGGTCTGCAGGTAGAAGTAATGTCTTTTGTTAAACAGATTGATACAACCAGAATAAGGGAGACAAGCCTGTGGACAGGTGGGGACATTTTCAGGGTTCAGTGCTCCATGAACAATTCTCTGCAGTAATTTGTTTTGGCAGTTTGGGTTTTTCTGGGTCTGAATCATCTGTTGCATTCCTACAACTCCACCAGGCTCCGTTTCATCCAACACCTCTTCTCTGGTCAGTGATGGGAATGGCAGCCTGGGTGACAGTAAAGCTTGTACCCAGCAGTTGCCTGCTACCTGGCTGCCACTGCCCCACAGTGAGGAGTGGACACAAACTGGATAGAAGCTTTATAGCTGTCTTTTTGCTGGGGGACATGAAATACAGCTTGAGCAGGGTTAGACTAGTGCTTCAGTACAAATGGTGGTCAACAGGGGTGTTCTGATTCTTAAGCCTTGCCCTTCAAGTGTTTGTCTGCTTCTCACATCCTTTGTTTAAACTGTAGAAATGGGCTTTGTAGTAGTAGTTCAGGCATTTCTGAACTGCAGATGTCTCTCCAAGTTATTTCTTAGCAAGACAGATTCTGCTGAATGCTTCTGAGTAGGTGAATGCATCTAAAACCATTGACCGGAAAATCGTGTGTCGGGAGCGTTGACTCTTTGTTGAAGACTGGAGTTCCATAAGCTTTTTTTTTTTGGTGTTCTGATTTTTACAGCAGCAATTTTTTTTCTGAGGAAAAAAAAATCTGTTTTTTTTGTACTAAGTGTTGAAGGAGAAGGCTTGGTTGTGTGCCAGGCTTTCTGAATTTCTAAATGAGGGCGATAAAGAAGTGGTGGTCTCTGTAATGATTTGCTTTCTTGAAGTGCAGCAGGAGCTAGTTGCTACCAAAAACAAAGGTTTTTAACCCTGTGGATAAAAATTGCTTCCCCTCTGAGTGTGGTTTTACTTCCTCAGTTCTCACATTCAGTAATGCTACCAGCCACCTATGCACCCGAGCCTAAACATAGGCTAGAGAAGACCTGATTTTCCAGCATTGCTTTCCCTCTTTCATGGTTTTAAGTCACTCAGATGGCAGCATGCTCCCTTTTCATTAACTTGCCTTTAATGAACTCCTCAGATAAGTCAGGTTATGTTGGACTGTTGTACCTCTCACTTAAAGTCTTTGTTTCCTTCAGGAAAAGTCCCTGAAAAGAGGAAAAATCACAGGAAGAAGTGATTTAAGGGCAAAGTATGTAAAGAGAGAAAGTGGGCTGAATGAATAGCTTAATGAGTTTGTTTCGGATTGCTCTGTGGTTATCTTTACAACCTTTTGTCTCTCTGCAGTTTATTGTCTGGTGGTGCTTTCCTCTGCATCTGTGTGGTGGGAACACTGGATTACCCATGCAGGACTTCCCAGCTGTACTGGATCAGGATGTGGCAGCAGGGTTGTTGAGGAGATGTTGGAAATCAGTGCTTGTGCTCTTCCCCTGTTTTCTCAGTCTCTGGCCCGTGTTCCTGTGTGTTGCTTCTCCTGGAGAACACGGTCTCCCTTCTGGCTGAGAGGAGAGATCTCTTGGGTGCTCACTATGCACGTTGACTGACAGATGCAAAGAGCTTCTTAATTCTAGGATGCACGAAGGGCAGATGATGATAAAGGCTCTGCTGTAAGAAGCTTATTGCTCAGGGCAGAGGGCAGGGAGCAGTGCAGGAGGGGATTGCCAAGAGCTAGGCACTGAGTGGTGGGCAGGAAGGCTGGGTGCCTCTGTCTGTGTAGCCTGGTTGGTTTAGGGTTAAAAAAGAAATCTCTCATGCTTTCCTTTCATTAATTTTTAAGCATGCTTTGAAAATATTGTCCCTAGCTTTGAGCAGGAGTGAGATACAGCAATGGTGCAGTAGATAGCTGCTGGAATCTGGGGGGGAGGTGAGGTCGTTCCCAGCTCTGCTGCTCATTTGTTGCATGACCACAATCAAGATGTTTTACCTCAGTGTTTTGGATTTTTTGCCACCTAGTCCTCTTATATCTGGTTATAGTTTGCAAGTTCTGTGAGAGTACATGTTGTTACCTGCTGCAAGCACAGGAAGCCTTTGTGTTTGTTGGGACTTCTTACAAGTACTGTAAAATAAATACTCAATAGTCCAGACAATGTTTAGGGAAAGATTGAATACTAATCACTTTACCACCTTCCTCCTTCCATAGCAATATTGTCTGTGTGATAAATGCTGTGTACTCGTTCTGTCCCTCCTGTTATTCCTCTCTTAGCATCTTTTAAATTGCTGATAAGTGTTTTTTTAATATAATTTAAGTTGGCTTAAACCAAAACCGTTTCCTAATCCCCTGAGGATGTGAGTGGGGACTTTCTCCCATAGCATCCCTGCAGTCTGAGGGAGATGCATGTGTAGGAGGAGAAGGTGTCATCCTGGAGTGATTTAGGTGCTACAAATAGGAACCTTCAGGCACTGGGAGAGGTGAGCTCTCTGGGGAAAGGACAGATACCTCTTCTGTAAGGAGCCTGGGCACAGAAAGTCAAGGCTTTTACATACAGAGAGTCTTGTTAAATCTTTCCTGGGGATGTGAATATGCTGCTTACAGGTGGTGTTGTCTGCAGAAAAACCTGTGGGGTTACCTTTGTGACAATGAGGGATGAGATCTAGAGATACAATTAGGAGTGGCAGTTGATGACTTTCAGGCCAGAGCCGCAGTGCAAATCAGTGGTGAAGGATGAAAAGGCATTGATTTGGCTTGGGGCGTTGTGTAAATAAAGAAACCACAAATGGATTGTGAGTGTCACCTCGGGCAGGCTTCCTGCATAGCTCTAGCTTGTGTGTTTCTGCTCTTGGACTCAAGGCCAACCACTAAGTTCTCCCTGCAAGCCTTGTCAAACAGTGCACTGATCAGTTTGTCCCGAAAACACGCCCCGGTGAGAAGGAAGGAAGGGGAGGGGGGTTGTAACGTGGGGCCTTTCTTGAAACGTCAAAATGTGGCTGTCCTCTGGTTCCCCTTGGCAGGTCTAACAGTGGGAAGGCTTTCTGCTCACTCTCTTTTGGCCTGTCTTCCCTGTCTTCAAGTTTAGTTTGAACATATGCATTTTTTAAAGAGAGCAGAAGGTGATTTAGGATGGAGCTCCTCACCATGGCAGTATTGGTATTAGAAATACCATGTTGTGGCCCGTGTGCTTGACTGCTCCAGAGCCAGGAGGTATGCAGAGCTGCCACAGTTTCCTTGGAGTGGACACCCTTCTCTGACATGGAGCTGTGGACTTCCAACTGTCGGCTGTTTGTATTTAGGAGCAGGGCCAGCTCCAGGGCCAGGGATGTGGGGAGGGACTTTGGCAGAGCCGCAGCGGGAGCAGCCTTGCCAGCCTGTGCCCACATCCCTCTTTGGCTCTTCTCCTCCTTCCTGTCTCCTGCTTCTCCTGAGTGCTAAAGCCTGGGCAAAGCAGAGGGGCAAGAGCCTTTCCTATCTGGGAAGCGATGATTGAGGATGATAAACAGTGACCCTTACGCTGAGAGAACCGTTTGTTCCTGCTTGATTTCAAACCCATATATGAGTAACTGAAACGCTGCCCAAGGGAGCTCCATTTACTTTTTTTTTTTTCACTTCTACTCACTGAAGCACTTTCTTTGCCTATATTCAGGCCCTGTGTGTGAATTTGGAGCAAACCAATATATAACACTGCCAGAAAGAAGTTCCTTCCTCTGATCCCCACTGTTGGGACAGGTTGATGGGGGAGTGCTGCAAATCCTTGCTCATACCTAATCCTCTTACTGATAGTTCTCCGTGCAGGGGAAGGTGAATTGATTTCATTTTCTGCTATAAAGAAAAAAAACAATCACTGGACAAATTGCCTGTGTGTGGGAGGGCAAAAGCACCCCCTGTGTCAAGTCTGGTGTCTTGCTTCCTCTCCTTCCTTATAAAAATCTAATGCACATCTGCAAACTGGAAAAATCTCTTCCTTATGAAGAAGTGATCCTGCACAATTCCAGGTCCTGAGAGCTCAAGGTATGGCTTTTTTTGAAGCCTGCCCACACAGGATGCACCCTCTCTCTGCTGTGGCCCATAGGGCTTGCCTGCCCTTGGAGCTGGTCTGATGTGCAGATACTTGAGCTGGAAGAAATCAGGATCGACTCTTTATGTGCCAGCAAACCTGTAGCCTGTTTGATGTTGCTTTTTCTTTTTAAAAACAGACTTCCATCACACAATCTTCACAAACTTCAACAAAAAGAATTCCCCACAGCAAAGCTGAAGAAACATCAGAGCACTGATAAAAGTGGACAATTAACAGACACTCCACCCCTCGTCCTTTCACCACATTGGTATCTCTGCAGCTCAGATATCCTGAAGGCTTTGTGAAATCCCATGAAATTCTGAGTCGGGGCAGCTTTTATGATGGGGATGGTGGCTGAATGGGAGAAGGAGGAGAGGCTCCTGCTTGCTGTGTCTTTAGCCAGGGTTGGTAAGGTTACGTGTGCTTCTCCTCACCCCTGTAGTATTTTAGAAGAAACTAGACCTTTGTGTGGGGGTGGGGAAGAGAAAATTGGGGGATCAGGTTGATGTTAAGTGAAGAAACAGAAGGTAATTCTTTAATGATGGCTAGCTCATGCTGCAGAAGCTGGTAGGAAATCAACCCTCTGCATATCCGGGACATCTGCAGATGTGTGCTGCTCTCAGCCTTGAGCTCCCTCGCTAGGGTTCCTGGTGGAGGTGCTTTGAGTAGCCTGCCCCCCACCTCCCTGGGGCCGTGCAGTGGTATTTATGGGCTCTGCCTTGCTGCAGGTGCAGGAGGAAGGCAGCAGAGCACGGGGTCAGCACGGAGCCCCTGACAGCTGGGGCTGGCGGGTCAGGAATGCTGTCCTGACAGCTGGAATCACACCGGGGGAGGGGGAGCAGGCAGGGGAGGCTGTGGGGGGATGGACAGACCCACGCAGGCCGTGTGCTGGCTCGGGGGAAAGGACAGCCTGCCTGGCTGCTCACGTTCCCTTCCTTCCACCTCCAGCCACGTTTTGTCCCCTGTGCTCTCAGCTGCCTGGATCAGTCTTACCAAGGGTGTGCACAACTGTTGTAGTGGCACCTGGCAGAGCCATTAGAGCTGAGGCTCAGCATTCCCATGAGGACACCCCCCATCCCACCTCTGCTTTTGTGCAGGTTTACAGATGCAACGTCGTGCTTCCCATAACTCAGTGATTCCAAACCTTTGGACAAGGTGGTTTCTGCCCTTGCCATGCCTGTGCCAGGGTGTGTCATTCATAATTTGTGTTGTGGGAGATCGTTCTTGATGTTCTTAAAATGGTTATCTTGAAATCAGATTGCCTAAAATTGGCAACTGCATGTTGCAGAGGATAATGTTCTAGTCAGTTTTGGTTTGGTTTTTTTTCAATTGGTTAAAATGTGAGGGCTTGTTCAGTGGTCAGACATAGCTCTGAATCCCTTCACCCCATGCAGGCTGCTGTCAGTTGAGAGCTGGCTGGAAATACCTTAAAGTGTTGCAAGAAGCCTGTGTGGTGGGTTGCATGAAACCAGTTTGAATAGTCTTGGAGTAGTTCCCAGAGGGTCAGTTAGGCAATTGGTGTGAGTCTGCAGTGGTGGCAGTGAGCAAGGCTTGTGAGACTCACTGCAGAAGACAGTCAGACCACTTTGTCAGGGCAGGGACGTGTGCTGGAGCTCAGCTTACTACTGTTGGTTTTGCAGGTGGAATATTTTCAGTTCTCACTCTAGTCAAGACAGTACTCTTTGCTAGCACTGACTGCTGAGGGACAGAAGGCTCAGGCTGAAGAGGAGGAAGAGGATAGAAAAGCCTTTTTTCTTTAAAAAAAAAAAAGTGAAATAATTTTAGAAGTGCATATTTTATGTGCACATAAAAAAACAGGGGGAGGCATTGGGCAGGGAAGGGACAGAAACGAACTGTAGAGCTGAGTGGTTTTGTTGTTTGTGTGTTCTTTTAAGTCAGACATCCCCTGCAGTTAATTCCATCCACTCGTCTTCAGCTCTCCCCCTGCCAGACCAACAATAAAAACCCCAACTCCCCAAAAAAATAAACAGGCAGAGGAACCTGGGCCAAAGCCAGAGCTTTGCGTGTCAGGCTGGAGTGCAAGATGAATATTTCACAGCTGTGTTACAGAGCCCTGAAGTGAAGGCTTTGCAGTGGAAATGCTGACAGCCCCGAAGCAGAGCAGGGCAGTGGAATGAGTGCTTAATTGTAGAGAAATAGAATCATTAAGTTTGGAAAAGACCCCTAAGATCATCAAGTCCAACTGTGAATCCAGCACTACCCTGAGCACTAAGCCATGTCCCCAGGTGCCACATCAATGTGTTTTTTGAACACCTCCAGGGATGGTGACTCCACCACCTCCCTGGACAGCCTGTTCCAATGCCTCACCACTCTTTCAAGAAAAAACTCTTCCTAATATCCAACCTAAATTTCCCCTGCTGCACCTGAAGCCTATTCCTCTTCTCCAGTGTGAAGAGACCACCACCTGACTCAGTATACAGCCTCCTTTCAGGGAGTTGTAGAGAGCCAGAAGGTCTCCCCTGAGCCTCTTCTTCTCCAGAGTAAACAACCCCAGTTCTCTGGGATTTGTGTGCACCCCTTTCTCAGGAGCACGTGCCTTTGCACATACATTATTCACATGCCCATGCTTGGGCAGGAGAGGGGTGAGGGCAGCACACTGTGCAGTGGATGACAGATGAGCTCTGATGGATGTTGTCTTCTCATGCTGACTCGATGCCCCTCCTTAATTAAATGGATTCGAATGTTAACCGAGTTATACGCAGGCCCCTGGGAAGACTTTGAAAATGGAACTTGTCTGCATGTGGACATTTATTAAGTAGCCATTCTGGAATGGAATGGAATAATTGTGCTACAGGAATTCCCTCTGAGGATGCTGGTGTTTGTGAGTAAGTCTCACAAAGGCATGGAGAGGAAGGGGGAAGCTGAAATCCAACTGTTGATTCAAGAAAAGGATTTCCCTTTCCATAGGGGAGCAGAGAATGGGGGATTAGTTTCTAAGTGGAAAGCAGCAGGAGTCCTTATCCATGACTTTGTAGAGCAGGGTGACCTCTTTGCTGCTGTCTGTAAATGATCCTGGATGTCAGAAAGGTAGATCAAGTCTAAGGTACTATTAGGAAAGAAGAATCAGAGACTGTATTATCCTGCTCTGCAAACACCTGCTGTGACCACACCTTGAAAGCAGTCTGTAGTCCTGCTGTTTCCCATTCATCTCAGGAAGGATGTAGCAGACCTGGAAGGTGGTTCATGGAAGAGCATCAGAGCTGATCAAAGATCCAAAATGGCTTTCAGGAGAGCGATAAACTGAGTGAAGACTCTTGGACTTGGAACATAGATGGCTTGGGGTGGTAGCATAGCTCCTTACAAAATCATGAGCCACCCAGAGATGATAGGTGTGGATTGACTGTTCACTCTCCCTTCCCATGCAAGGCCTAGAGCATGTAAAACTAACAGAAGTGAGGTTTAAAACAAGCATTGAAAGATGGTTCTTCTTGCAACATGTACCAGACTGGTGGGGTTCCTTGCCAAAAGATGTTGTGAATGCTAAGCTTTTATAGAAAGTGGAGAAGTTCATGGTAGAGAATTCTACTGAAATGGGTTAAAAATGGAGAATATCTATTTTGAGACTGGGAGATCGAGAGGGGGTGAGAAAGAATCAAGTTTGGTTTCCCTGCTTTTAAAGTTTATCCATACATTTGTTTATGATAATGTTCTTCCTGTCTTTTCTCCTTCACTTATGGCTGCAAATGGAAACAGGAACCAGGTTTTTCCCCCTCATTGGTCTTTTTTGAGCACTGGAGAGTTGCATGTATCCTTGCTTCTTTATTGCCAGGCTCAATTAAATTGTGTTTGTAGAGAATGATCAACTTTTGGGTCCGGAGGAGAACGTGGATAATATTAGAAGGCAGGAAGTGAGGTGATAGAGTCAGAAAACTCTGATTTCTTGAGTTTTGGGAAGAGGGGCTGAAATACTCCTGAACTCCTACTTAGTTGTTTGCTGACCCGAGGAGGGTGATGGGATGAGTAGCAGCATCATTCAGCCTAGCTGAAACTCTTGGAGGGATGCCTGGTGTTCAAAATGACTTTCCTCTGAAATTTCCCTTTCCTGTCTGTGAGTTGAAGCCACACTGCTGCTGGTGGGCAGGCAGGTGTGGACATGGGGCTCCTGCCCTGCAGTGGTGGCCCACTGATAAAATTGAGGGAGCTATAGAGGGAGTGCCTGTGAGCTCAGGTCACTGTGACTAGCTTGTCCCCTTTGGCACCCACTTGGGTGGAAATTATTACTGTGGTGGGTGTATTTTCTGCTGGTTTCTAGCAGCATCTGCCTAGGTGTGCAAGCTTGTGTTTGCCTCCTGTGCCTCCTGCGTGGCTTTGGAGTGTAGATGGTCCCAAAGGGGCACGAGTGATGGGAAAGAGGAGAGTGTTTGCAGAGGGGAGTGAAGTTGGGCTGATCCTTCAAGGATTTCTGTGTTGTCCTTTTAGCATGTGGAAACAATTGCTTGTGGGAACTTCCTCAACACACCAGAAAGAGCTCGTGCAAGTATGGAACTCTCTCTCTGAGAGCTGGGAGCAGCTGGTCGTGGATCTTGTTTCCTGAAAAGACAAACAAGGCTGACAGGAGCTGTTTGCACCAGCCTTTCCAGAAGGATTGTCTGGCTCTCAGTAGTCAGGCAGAGGTGGCATGGCTTTGTCACGCAAGCCTGGGCTTGCTCTTGGAGGTGCCCTTTGCCTTCCAGGTGGGATTGCTCTGCAGCAAGGCCCCTCTTCCTGGAATTCCTGCCAGGAATACCTGTTGGTACCTCAAGTCTTGCAATTCAGGGCTCTGCTGGTCTAGTCCTACCAGGTGTGGGAACTATCTGGTGATCTTAGGATCTGATGTGGAAGGAGCAGGGTAAATGAGCTGCTTAGGCACTAACATTTCTTCACGTGTTTGCACAACTCCAAGCAGCCCAGTTTAGATTTAAACCTGTAAAATGGGTGAATATCAGGTCTTGCAAGACAGGTGTTGGCTGCACAGCTGCTTCTGGGTTTAATGCCTAAGAGTGTGTATTGAGCCTGGGAATTTGAAGAAAATTTGACCTGAAAGGAATGGAGATGAGGTGGTTTCAGTGAGCTGCAGGAGCACGTGGCGTGTGGATCGATTGGGTAACGCTTCCAAACTGCACAGAGAGCCCTCACTGGAAGTGCCAAATACTATTAATAGAAGCCTCGAGATGAAGTAACGAGTGTGGATAGCCTCCTCTCTGGTTCAGGCACACAAAATGACAGGTTTGATCTTGCAGTTGCTTCCAGGTTTGGTTGAGGGCGGTGAGGTGGCCCAGAGGTTGCCTGTGAAGGCCTGAGCGAGAAGTGACGTGCCTGCTGATGGTGGGAAGCCAGCTGGGCCAATGTGGGAGCTATTGGTGATGAACATGGGGTGTCAGATCTGCAGAGGGACTCTGTGCTTAGCTCAGGTCATGCTTGGAAAGGTGTGTCAGGGAATTTATTTCTGTCTGGAATGTGCTGAAGTGCCACCTGGGAGGCTGCACTTGCCACATGTGGAAGTGGGTTCCTACCTTGGTTTAACTCATAACTTCAGAAGTGGATTAATGGCAGACCAGTGTCAACAAATGTGTCCATTTCTGACACAGCTTAATTCAAGATTAGGAAGTTAAAGTTGTTGTATTTATGCCCTGATTACCTGTATCAATAATTTCTTTGTTTTAGCTGGCAAGTTGAGAGGCATCCAGCTTATACTGCCTTGTTGGCTGTTGGTTTTTCTCTCTGAAATATTTTTCATTCTTCTGTCAAGGTTTGTGACAAGTGGCTGACTCTCTCTTGCCCTTGTGTCACCTAGTCTGGAGGTTGGTCATGGAGATGAAGTTGTGGTGTCTTGTGGGCAGGATGGAGGGCTTGTGGTCAGAGTGGAGCTCACAAGTGTCATAAGACCACATTTTAAATTTGCATATACTCTTCTTTGAGGCAAGCTGGTTTTAATACTCAAGGGTTATCATGTGGAGGTGTTCGAAGAGCATCCGTTGGAGACAGGCTCATGGGGTTACCTTTCAGATTCTTTACATTAGGAAGGTTTTAAAAGTAAGACTAGGAGCAAAAGCTGGGGGAGAGCCTTTTTCAGAAAGTCAGTTACAGGTCTCTGGACCCAGGTATCTATTTCTGTGGCATTAGGTCTGTCACTACCAGTGGCATGGTCTTGATAGTTGATGTTTTTTCCAAATGGAACGAGTGATCTGTTGAAGGCCAGGGATGCTCACTGGTGTAGAATAATGGCAGACACAAAGACAGAGCTATTTCTCTTGTGTCAAGCTGTGTGCTGACCATAAGAGAAAGGCAGACTGTCCCACTCCTAGCTTTGCCATGGACTGTCTGTTTGCAGAGCAGCATGAGGCCTCCATGGACCCTAGAGTGAGAGGAAGCTGGAGCAAGTGAGACATTTTCCTGTTGGTGGGGTGAGAGTGCCAAGATAAATCAGTTAGTGCTCTTGTTTGGTTTCTGTCCCTCTTTAAGAGTAGGAGGGGGAAGGTTTTTCCACACTGCTGGGCACAGGGTGGGTTTTGAAGGTGCTGCTGGATTGATCTAGTTGTCAGTGAGAGGGGACAGTTTTTCTCTTCCCTGGCTTTGAGCTCCCTGTGGCTCCCTCATGCTGAGAAATGGAACACAAAAGCTACAACATGGTTTTCTACTGGTTTGGCCTGCTGGGCAGGCAGCTGCCAGGCCAGTGCTGGCACTGGGGGAATGGTGAGGGACTGGGCTGAGTGGGGTGAGGGGGGACAGAACTGTCCCCTCCAGAGCAGGCAGCTGTAAAATCACTTGGCTGTGGTGTAAGACTAAACGCTGAGAGGCTCCAGATACATCACAGAATCATAGAGTCCTTTCACTTGGAAAAGTCCTTGAAGATCATCCAGCCCAAGCATTAACCCAGGACTGCCAACCCAAAACTAAACTATGTCCCTCAGCACCTCATCTGCACATCTTTTAAACACCTCCAGGGCTGTAGACTCCACCACTGCCCTGGGCAGCCTCTTCTAGGGCTTAATAACCCTTTCTGTGAAGTTTTTCCTAATCTCCCACCTAAACCTCCCTTGGTGCAACTTGAAGCTGTTTGCTCTTGTCCTATAGCTTGTTACTTGGGAGGAGATACTGACCCCCACCTTGCTACACCCTCCTTTCTGGTGGCTGTAGAGAGTGATGAGGTCTCCCCTGAGCCTCCTCTTCTCCAGGCTGAACAACCCCAGGTCCCTCAGCTGCTCCTCATAAGACTTGTGCTCTAAACCCTTCAGCAGCTTCGTTGCCCTTCCTCATGGAGCAAAACTGGACCTGTTGGTGACAGGAGGTTGCTGATCTGCTGCTGAAGAGCAGCATAGCCAAGGTCACGTAGTCTCCTTTCGGGAGAGCTGCAATTACAGCCAGCCTGAGCTCAAGCCTGAGCTCAACAGCATAAGCACAGCCTTGCTAAACTGATGTTTGCTGACAGCACCAAGTAATTGGTGCCTTATCTAGATCTGAGCACTTGAATGGCACATGTCTCTTCCACTTCCTCCTTCACTGTCAAGAATGTGGTTTGTGTAGGAATTTAAACCTCTCTTAGTTTGAGGGGTTGGGAACTGCTGAGACAAGCTGGAATCTGGGCAGTAGAAACATTGGGCTCTTCTTTCAGTGCATTTGTGAGGCTGCTTTAAAAAGAAATGCCTTTTGAACTCTTGAATTTGCCTGGAAGAGTGGATGTCCTCCTAGCCTCCTCCACTCCTTCCCCTCCAACATTTTTGTCCAACTTAATGTTGGAACAGAACTATTTCCTTTCTTTACCAGTGGATTTATAAATATGTTTTTAATTGTATGTTCTTATACTACACAAAGATCTAGTGGAGCTTTGTGGAAGCCATGTTTCCAGAGATACTCAATTTGCTGGGGCAGGGGACAATTTGGTGTTCCCTCATGCTGTCTCAAAGTATCTGGGGTATGTTATTACCAAAAGGGGGAAAAAACCCCAACTTGTTCCAGGGACTGGGATGTGAATTCTGCTTTCCACATCTCTGGTTTGAAGGCAGGCCAGATTTGAACCAGCTCCCTTTTAAGTGGTGGCACCTCAGCCCTGCTTTATTTTGAAGCAAAGTGGCTCTCTGTGTAGGGTTCCTTCAGTCACTGTCTCTAGCAGGCTGGGCCATGAGCTCAGTGAGACCTCAGTTCTTCACCCTGCAGCTGAACTCCCCAGGTCTGGTAAGCCCTGTGGTCAGGCTGGCATGAGGGACCTGCCCTGCCCCTGCTCTTTGTGCACCACGTTGGTACCCAGACAAGCTGTTCATCTTCAAGGCAGCTATTAAAGATAGTAGTAATTATTCCAATAGTAACTTCTCACGCTGCCTCCGTGCCCCTAAGGCCTTAACCAAATATAACTTAGATGATGATAATTAAAAACAGAAGACTGTGACCCAGTAAATTCCATGAGTTTGGCAGGGATGTCAATGCTGAGGAGGAATGTGTGCATCAAATATATAATAAATAAAATCAAGCTGTGCAAATGTAAAGGAAAGAGAATAATTTTGTGTCGGTCAAAACAACCCCAGGGCTGAGGACTGGTTTGTGCTCAGAGGTTGGGTCTTTTCTTGCCACAGACCAGATTTTATGCAGTGCAATCCCACTGCAACCTTTTGCTTTGGGGAAATTGCTAACTTCTGATCCTTTATCTGCCACAGAGTGTTGCCCAAAATATTGTGTTGTATCTGTCTGTCCCCTTTCCTTCCCTCCTCCCCCCCCTCTTTTTGTTTTCTTTTTCCAGTTTCTTTCCAGAAGCTTGTATCTTCAGTCTTTGTATCTTCCAAGGAGCTCTTCTCAGTTGCTTTTCTCTTCCTAAAAGTAGTTGAGATCTTTGCTTGGGTGGGAAAGCAAACATTTTGGATTCCTGTCTCTTGCATGGGTCAGTGGTAGGGGGATTTCTGAACCCAGGCATGTAAGTTCTTGTATCTCTTGAGATTCCTGAGGAGGGATGCCATGGTCCACTGGGTCTGATTTCCCATTCAAGCACAGTGGGAAAAACTGACAGTCTAGTTCCTGGGAATATGGGGCTGGGACCAGGCTGAACCAGCTAGGACTGGATGGAGGAAGTAAAGAGAACAGGTCAACTTGGGAACAATTTTTTTGGGAACGAGCTCTGGAGAAAGTGGTTTGCTGCTCTTGCTGGGATGATGGGAATGGCCTGGCACATCCCAGGCTCTCACTGGTACTGTCTGCTGCTTGCAATCCTCTGTCTCTGGCATAGACACAGAGATCAGGGAGTTGGTGACTTTTCCTCTGTACCCCAGCAGTATTTTGCTGTGCCTGTGTTGAAAACTGAGCAGGGTTACTCCTGGACCTGGGTGCTCGTCAGTGAATTTCTAGGCACTGTGATTCTTCTGGGTGCCAGTGTGAACCAGACCATCAGCATCTGTTTGTGGGTCCATTTCAACTACACTCCTATTTCATAATACTTCTGTTTTTGTTTTTCATGTGCACCAGGTGACTTTGGAGAAGGTGCTGGGGATAACTGTGTCAGGAGGCAGAGGATTAGCCTGCGACCCCAGGACTGGCCTCGTTGCTTATCCAGCAGGGTGAGTCTCTAACCATGTTCCTCAAAGCTAAGATGAACCACAACTGATGCATCAACATGAAGACTGAGCATGTCTCCACTATGGTCTTCTATAGGGAGGCTATTTACCATTTCTTAGTCTTTTAACAGCAGAGATGATGGGACTGACCACTGTTTCTGTCATTGGCAAGAAAGAGGGATCACATTTTACTTATCAAGTTTTAACAGGAAACCTTTTAATGGAACCCCTCTGCCTCATCTTTCTCTAAGCTGGGTGTTAAATTGTGGACATTTTAACTCTGTGGTGAGCTTGCACGTGACCCTGTGTGATGCTCAAGCCAGTGAGTACCTAATGGAGCAGGTGATGCTTTCAATGAATTGACAAAAGCCTTCCTGCAATTTGTGACTTATTGTGTTCCTCACCCCTTGCATGTGAGTTTTCTGGAGTTCAGCACATCTATTGACTGCAGTCTAAGTTCAAATGGAGATATCCAGAAGGGGACTCTGATGGACAGCAAAAGAGGGAGATACCTAGAGGGGGATAGCTGAGGGCTGGAGAAGTGGCTTTGCAAGATGCACATTTAGCAAACTCACACAGACAACTGGGGCCAGATCCTGATCTTGCAGAAGGTAGAGCTCATGTGAAGGGCACTGTCTGTGGTGGAGCAGAGCACGTTATTTTTACTGATCTGTGGGCTGGGACTTGTTGAAGAAAGAACAAAGCCCCTGCAAAATTTTGAAAGGCCTGTGAAAGAGGCAGGCAGTGGTCTCAGATGGCATTTTGAAAAGATGGGGAGAAAAAACATTTCTCCCCTGCCAGTGGAAGTGTGGCTTTTGAGATGGGGTGTATTTATGACCTGGATGAAAGGGAATGGTACTGTAGTGGGAATAGGTTGAGAAGACAGAAGAGTGACTCTTCAGGAAAAGCATCAACTGCCTCATGTAGCAGTGTGTGGGGATACTCCAGCTGGCCACGTTGAGGAAGTTCATAAGACCTTGGCTCTTCCTCCAAGCTAGTTTATTCTGCTGGTCAGCAAGCTGAAGGAGAAGAGGAAGGGCAGTATCTCCAAGTGGTGTTGCATAGATGTACTCTTAAAGCATGAAAGCTGGGATTAGAAGAAAGGAACTTCCCCAACAGTTATAGGTGATGTGTTCAAGTGTGTTAAGAAACAGGCTAGCAATACTTGAGGATTATATGTTTGTGGCCAAAATGAGAGATGAGGTTATTAAAATGGGCTAGAAATTTTTACCCATCCTGGTTATATGCAAGTTCACAGAATCATTGTGACTGGGAGGAAGCTCTTGAGATGATCTGGACCAACCCCCATGCTTAAGCAGGGTCAGCTTGAGCAGGTTGCCTGGGATCATGGCCAGGCAGCTTTTGAGTATCTCCTCTGCTGGAGACTGCACAGCCTCTCTGGGCAGCAAGTTCCAGTGTTTGACTGCTCTCACAGTAACAAACAAAACAAAAAATGTAGAAGAAAAGTGTGGTGGTGGTGTTGGTTTTTTCTTTTTCCTTTGTATTCAAACTTCATGTGTTTTAATTTCTGCCCCTTGCCTCTCTTTCTGTCAGTGGGCAGTCTGTTCAACTGCAGACAATTTGAGATCCACGTCTGCACTTGACAACATCCTTTATGCTTGAAATCTTTGGAGCCAGGCAGATACATTCTAGTGTGTGTTGCCTCTTCCTCTGCCTCTTTTCTGACACTGAACGTGTTCACACTTGAGGAGGACAAGGAGGGAAAGAAGCAAACCAGTGCAGTAAACATGCTTTGGGCTCATGCATAGCTAAAGGTAGATGAGTTTCGTTAATGGGGATGTCCTCTGATGAGCTTGTGCATGCCTAACATTGATTTAATCAAGCATGAGGACACCTCAGGATTCTTTTGGGTAATTAAAAGGTTATGTGGTTCCTTAGGGCCTTCTGGTGGAATTCCTGTTCTTATGTGGTGGTAGCATCTCACAGGTTGCAGGAAGCCTATGGCAACACCAGATGTGTGTTGTAACAGTTCGGTGGCTTGCATGGCTTGCTGCTTTTGTGCCATGACTGGCCTGGTTTGGGATGCTCTTGTGGTTTGTTGTGGTCAGGACAATCTCTAGCAAAATTAGTGTTAGTTAAGGAGTCACAACGTGAGAGGGGGATTGGTGCAGATGTTACTAAGTTGATTCAAGTTCAGTTTGTTGTTGTTGGGCTTTGTTTTTTTGGTCCATTCTCATTTCCAATGTGTTTCTTTTGATGTGCATGAATCCTGGCATTTCTGGTACAGGGGCTTTATTTAATTTCATTTTGTTTCTGTTTGTTGGAATTTACTGAACACCCAAACTTCTTAATGAGGCTGATGGAGCAGACTGGGCATGGTTCATGACCTGTCCATGCAACTTGTTCATCTTCAGCTGTGCTCCAGGTACTCCAGTGATTTCCTCAGCCCTCTGCTCATCTGCTGAGGTTTTGCAATCCTGAAATGCAGATGCTTTGCTCCTCCAGTCTGTCCTACCCCTGAAACTGGAATTTACGTAACAACTCTGAATTTTCTTAACATCATACCTGGATTCATTTGGTTAAGATCAAAACAGTTGCCCCAGGCATCCTGACTTCATCCATACCAGGCATGAGAATGAGAATCTGAGTGAGAACTTGTGCATTAGAAGCTTTGGTGTTCTTTGAGCAGAATTATTTGCCTAAAGTGTTGGGTTGGTTTTTTTCTTTTTATTTTAATATAATTGCTTCTCTGGATTTTCTCTTTCCTGGAGTTTCTGAATCTCCAGAAAGAAGCAGTTCCCAAGGCAGCCTAAACTCCTTCCAACTCCACAGCGGTGCCAAAGAGCCGAGTGCTACGTGATTATTTTCTTTCCTTCTCACTGGCTTTTGAACCTTTTATCCTTTCTTTTCTCTGACCTTAACGAGGCTTTTGCACTGGCAGTGTGTGACAGCGACTTTGCTGACCCTGGGATTGTTTTGGTGGGATGATTGTGCTATAAGAGGATTTTCCTTCATGTCTGCCATGAAGGCTGCAGGCACCGAGTGTTGCACACGTACTGGGCCACCCCTTACATATGAGGCTGTTGTCTTGGGAGATAAGACAGCCCAGGAGAGAAAATTACATCATCTCTGAGGGTCTTACATCTGCTGCCTGCACTTGCCTGTTCTTACAGCTGGCAAGTGGAATAAACCCAAAGCTGCTTAATTTGATCTCTCTTAGGGCTGTGCAGTGAGTAACTAAGTTGATCTTGTGGGAGGAGTGAGTGGGACAGAGATGTCCAGAATTTTTTACTTCTTGTGGTGGGACTGATGCTCTGTCCTCCTTTTCTTTCAGTTTTGGGTTTCTTTTCCCTTGCTTTTTCCCTACTCTACTCTCAAATTGGTTTATTCTCTTTTTTCATAGTAGCTAGTTGAGGTTTGGTTTCCTAGAAACAAGAAGGGAAACAAAGCTAACAAAATCCTCTGAGGATGACTAGCATTAAAAAAGGAGAAAAAGGAGGGGGGGGAGGTGCACACATCTATCTGTTTAAATTCTAGACCAGCTGCTCAGATAGCTTCAGTCAGCTTATCTGGTTCTGGGGTTGTTTGCTGTTGTGTTTTAAGCCTTGTAGTTTTGTCTTACTGACTCATTTGTTTTGCTTCTCTTTATTCTTCTTCCCTTGGCTCCCCGTCGGTCATGATGGTTCATGGGGAACCTTGTCTTCATGTCAACCTTGCCTTCCTGAGGGAGCAGCCTGTGCTTTGTCCTCTGTGGGAGCCAGAGAAGTAGTGCTTTGTGCTCTTCTGTTGTGTTCTGACCAGCTGAAGCCTCTCTCTAGCTCTGTCATCAATTCCCAGCCATTCTGATACAAGTTAGGGATTTTTCACATTAATGTTCCTTGCTGGGGAAATTGGTATTTGATGTATATAGAATCATAGAATCATTAAGGTTGGAAAAGATCTCTAAGGTCATGAAGTCCAACCATCGACCCAACACCATCATGACCACTAAACCAGGTCCTGAAGTACCATGTCTGCATGTTTTTTGAACCCCTCCAGTAATGATGACTCCACCACCTCCCTGGGCAGCATGATCCAATGCCTCACCACTCTTGAAGGAAAGAAATTCTTCCTGATATCCAATCTAAACCTTCCCTGGCACAACTGAAGCCCATTTCCTGTCATCCTATTGCTGCTTACTTGAGAGAAGAGCCCAACACCCACCTCTCTACAACCTCCTTTTAGGGAGTTGTAGAGAGCCAGAAGGTCTCCCCTGATCCTCCTCTTCTCCAGAGTAAACAATCACAGTTCCCTCAGCTGCCTAGTAAACAATCCCAGTTCCCTCAGCTGCCTCTCAAAAGACTTGTTGTCCAGACCCTTCACCAGCTTTGTTGCCCTTCTCTGGATCTGCTCCAGCACCTCAGGGTCTTTCTTATCCTGTGGTGCCCAAAACAACCAAGTGCTCAAGCTGTGGCCTCAGCAGTGCTGAGTCCAGGGGCAGGATCACCTCTCTCCTCCTGCTGGTCACACCGTGTCTGATCCAGGCCAGGATGCCCTTGGCCTTCTTGGCCACCTGGTCCCACTGCTGGCTCATGTTCAGTCCCTGCCCACCAGCACCCCCAGGTCCTTTTCCACCAGGCACTTTCCAGCCACTGCTCCCCAAGCCTGGAGCATTGCCTGGGGTTGGTGTGACCCAAGTGCCGGACCTGGCACTTGCCCTTGTTACACCTCCTCCAG
>NW_008593271.1:0-2000 GCF_000691845.1 Merops nubicus | reverse complement strand
TGCTGAAGGCAGAGGCTTTAATATAGTGAATCCTCTCTGAGACACAGTGAGATGAGTTTTTTTGGGTTTCTCTTAGAAAGTTACACAGCCAGCACAGATGCAGCCCCCCTGTTAGGCTTTCTGTATGCACAGCACATCTGCTGAGCAAATGACTTGGATGCCCCCATATTTTGTACCACTTCAGAATGAATCACCCTTGTCAGCAGACAGGAAGGGAGGGACAACAAAAGAAGGAGCTGTATGATCTAAGTGAAGTTGAAGATATTCAGTCTTTTGTCCTGCTGCTTTTTGCCACAGGATCTTGCTGCAGACCTACCTTTGTTCTTGTTTCAGCTTTGTCACCTCAAGCTTTTTTTTGAGCTAGGACATCTAATATTCAGAAGTGAGTAGTGGTGTGATGTGTTCAAAATCAGAAAACTGCCCAGCTGACTGGGTCAGGGTTTTTTTTTCACTGCTGCTGTGCTGTACATCTTGGATGCAAGTGCAGCAGCTGCTTGGGTGCCAACCTGCACTGCAGCAGAACGGAGCCACAATCTTCTTGTTTCACTGTGTCTCCCTGTTTCACCCCTTGTCCTTGGCTGGTTTGCAGTACTGAGTGGAAGCCTCTTAACTTCTCAGCCCTTCTGACTTCCACCCCTCCTGGCTCCCTGGCCATGGATCCAGGGGGGAAGTGGCAGGTCCTGCACTGCCAGGGCAGAGCCCACGGTGTGTGTCACAGCGAAGGGAAATGAGTGAATTGGGTTTAATCCAGCCAGGAGTCTGGTCAGCACGTGTGGAGCTGTCTCATGTAACTGAGTGGTAAATCCCACTGAAAGCTGAAAGAATGAGGATTTCTCTTTTCCAGAAGTGGTTGTTGGTTTGCTCCCAAATACCTCTTTCCATTTCTGGTAGATAGGCTGTCAGGCGAAGTGGTTTCCAGCCCGTCCACATGTGGAGTCTCTTGGAAAGTTTTAATCATCATTTTCCATCATTATAGAGATAGATTACTGCACAACATAATAAATTATCAGGTTAGAACAATTTCCCTTTACCTTAAGCTGCATGTAATCTGCAATGGAAGAATAACATTTAGGATAAACATTGTGTAACTTTACCAGGCACGATGTTGCCTCACTCTCTTTCCTCTTTAAAGTGGAAGGTTTTGGTCAGTGGGGTACAGGAGTGAATTATGAGAGGCAGATGTAGCAGAAGGCTGCTGGTAAACGAGGCAAAATGTTGTTCTGGACTGGGATCCTTTCAAGGCTTAAAACCATTGTGGCCAGGTTAGAACTGGTGGCTACATGGACAATGAAATCCCAATTTGTGAGATAACAAGTATTCCTGCCTTATTTCAGAGCATGTTTTTCTGAACTAATTGGTCACTTGTCCTGACTGCCACCGTGGTGGTCACCTTCAGAAAGCTGTAGGTGCAGAGAAGGAATCCACCTCTTCACAGACCCCACACACCTTCTGGTGCCTGTGCAGTTTGTGCAGAGCCCTCCTGCTCTGTGCAGGTACAGTTCTTCAGTTCTTCACTGACTTTTCCCCAGTGTAAATGCTAATGCTACTGGGCTGTGTCCCAAATGCAGCTTAAATGGGTATAGGGACATTGAAATACTCCAACTGCTGCCTTCTCAGTAGAGAAATCCAGTTCTGCTGGTGCTGGCTCCTTCGATTTTCCTTTACCCAAACTTCTGGAGGAGAATCACAGAATGTCAGGGGTTGGAAGGGACCTCTAGAGATTGAGTCCAACCCCCCTGCCAGAGCAGGACTGTCTAGGGCAGGTCACACAGGAACACATCCAGAAGGGTCTTAAAAGTCTCCAAGGAAGGAGACTCCACAACCTCCCTGGGGAGCCTGTTCCAGTGCTCTGGAACCCTTGCAGTAAAGAAGTTCTTCCTCACGTTGAGGTGGAACTTCCTGTGCTCCAGCTTGTATCCATTGCCCCTCATCCTATTGCAGGGTACAAGTGAAAACAGGTTCCCCAGGTTCCCCCTTTCTTCTTGCTTCAACACATTAAT
>NW_008593270.1:1045-1270 GCF_000691845.1 Merops nubicus | reverse complement strand
AGTGGTGTGAGCTGGGGGCTGGGGGGGCTACCAGCCTGCCTGGCTTTTCTTCTCGCCCTCTGCTCCGTGTCACTTCCCAGGAGGGTGACAAGGGTCCCCCCCCTGGCATCTGGGGACACCCAGCATGGGGATGAGATGTGGGGCTGGGTGACGAGGGGCTGAGCTTGGCCCTGCTGGCAGCGTCACCTGGGTGTGGGGAGCCCCATCCTGCCCAGCCTTGGTCCC
>NW_008593270.1:381-985 GCF_000691845.1 Merops nubicus | reverse complement strand
ACAGGAAGAGCTGGGTGCCAGGTGGGGAGAGCTGGGTGCCAGGCCAGTGCCCTCCTCACCTCCCCAGGGACACAGCACCAGGGAAACTCTCCTGGCTCTTCCCTTCTCCATCCTGGGCACCCCGGAGCTGGTGGGGAGAGATGCTGCTGGGTGAGCCCCACGGGTTTGGGGTGCCCAGGGCAGCAGGGCGGTGGCTGTGGGGTTGTGGGTGCCACGGGGTTGTGGGTGCTGCAGGGTTGTGGGTGCTCTGGGCCGCATGTGGAGCTGGTACAAGTCACCGTCCCTGGCACCACAGATGACCTCAGCAAACGTGAGTGTGCCACGGGGCAGTGCCAGCTGTGCTGGCAGGAGAGGGGGGGGACCTGGCCACTGCTGGTGCCAGGCTGGGCTCTGAGCTGGGGACAAAGCTCAGGGGTGTCACCCACCGCTCCACTGTCACCGCCAGCCCCCCACGACCCACAGCTCCTCCTGGCCTGGGGCCCAGCAACATCTGGCTGCGGGGAAGCTCTCAGATCCCTTCCAGATGTGTCCCCATTCCTGAGGCAACCTCTGGCTGGTGGCGGGGGATGGAGGCTTTTGGGCCCCCCCTGCTCCATGCGGGTCC
>NW_008593270.1:0-366 GCF_000691845.1 Merops nubicus | reverse complement strand
GAGGGGGAGGGCAGCGTGCTCTCCTGCTGCCATCTGGAGGGGGGTGCCCTTGAAGGGTGCTGGGTGACACCTCCCTCCTCTCCCTCCAGGTCACAGTCGGCCCCCCAGGTCCCAAGGTAGGTCTGTCACCCCCCAGGACATGCAGAACCCAGCTCCAGGAGGGATGTGACCCCACAGACCCTCGGCTGTGCCTGGAGCATTGCTGCCCATGAGCCGTGGGCCCCACTGGGGGCACACATGTGGGCACGGGGTGACCTGTGCCCCCCATTCCGTGCCCCCCTCTCTGGCAGGGTGGGAAGGGCGAGCGCGGCGTGCCCGGCAGTGCTGGCAGCAAGGGCGAGAAAGGAGAACGAGTGAGTGACCCTG
>NW_008593269.1:4074-54238 GCF_000691845.1 Merops nubicus | reverse complement strand
AGATGATCTTTTGAGGTCCCTTCCAAATATTATAAAATATTATATTAATAAAGCTAACATGGATAAAATGAGTAAGTACATGCATGTTGTCTTTGCATCTTATAGGTGCCCAAGTATCGTCAACAACTCCTGGCAGCACTACAAAAAAAAAAAAATTACCCTTCCTTTGCTTCCCTTGCTTATTTGTCTTTGTCAAATGGTAATGTTACCTCCTTCCATGTGGGGTAAGATTCACTGAAGCCAAAAACCAAGTCCTCCTCCAAGGTAAATTAGATTTCTCCTCGCACCTCTGTGTAGACTCTTCCCTTCTAGTCATATTTGCCCTGCTACATTAGCTTCTCAACACCATCTACCAAACCTGGATTAATTTTAAATATGAAAGAGGCCCAATTCTGCTTAGCAGTGCAAGTTTCTCGACACTTTTGGAGCCCATCTAGAAAATATAACTGATAACTTCATTGCCACATTTTTATGCTACGTTCTGTCCTTTTACAACTTCTGTTTACCAACAAGGACAGTCCAGTCTTCAGACACTTCCACATTACAGCTTTTGTAATAAAGACATAGCTAATTGTCCAGTTCAGGATTCTCTGAATTCCCTGATTTGATGGAGAGGACATAGGGCATCAAAAACACCTCATCTTGGACACAAGAAAAACGGTGTCCCATCTATTCCTTTACAGCCTCTGACACAGGCCAGAATCACCTACCTTCCAGTGAAGTCTGGCTACTGAATAATCTGACTTAAAATGAAGTCTCTGCCAATAACTAGATGAACTGTGAGTGAAAATGAAAACTTTGGAGGTATTAAAATGAGCACACTTTCAGTATTTCTTAAAGTTAACAGACACTTCAAAACCAAACAAAAACCTCTAAAGCAACAACGTGCTAAACTCTGTAACTAAGTGGCACCTTTCACCAAGGAATTCTGCCAGGGAACTAGGTGAAAGTATTCCTTTTTGTCAGTTTTGAATTTGCCTCCTTTTCATTCTGCTGTATATTTTCTTCTTTTAGTGATAAGAGAAAAAGTGAATAGTGTTCCCACCTTACCTTCACTAGACCAGTCATTACTTCTGATCTCTTTATCATTTTTTTTTTTATTCATTCTACTCTGAAATAAAAAGACTTAGTATTTTCAATCTCTTTTCATATTATTCTTGTTCCATAACCCAAATTATTCTTGTTTTCCCTTTTAACACCCTGTTTATTTCTTCCATATCCTTTTGAAGCTACTGTGCAAGTAGAACTGAATTTTTATTCAGAAAAAAAAAAAAAAAAAAAACAAAAAACAAACAGATTTTCCTTGAAGGTATTAGACTATTTTTTTCATTCATCCTCAACCTATTCACCTATTCTTTACCCAACCTAAAGAACATATTTGGCTCCTTAGTGAACAGCATCATTCAACAAGTCCGTTGCCTTCTGATATTGCCCTTCAAGGAACCAACCTTATATTGCACTCCAAGCATCTTTTAAAATGATCAAATAATCACAGAGTAGGAAGTGAACTAGAGCAAGGAAAAAGCTTGACCAA
This sequence comes from Merops nubicus, assembly GCF_000691845.1. Lineage (NCBI taxonomy): Eukaryota > Metazoa > Chordata > Aves > Coraciiformes > Meropidae > Merops > Merops nubicus. Next base: position 52,704 of record NW_008593269.1, on the reverse strand, counting down.
CACCCTTGGCAAGCAATCCATTTCCATGTGCTTCCATGGACTTGAGTTCAAGGTACTCATATCAAACTTTCATCATAGTCCTATCAATAACTTCAGATTTATTTTTTTTTAAATCAGTATTTCAAGGATATGTTGTCAGCCACAAATGGACTTTGCTCTTTTAAGTAGGCTGGTGTCTATTAGTTTGGGGCAGGGAGAATGATTATTTAAGAATGTTAATCTAAAAACATGCTGCACCCCTTACTTCTGACTGATGGCTTAATTATTAGTAACTCAGTGCAGTTCATTAGGGACCTATTGTGCTGCTGTTGGCAAAACAGAAATGTCACTGCGTGTTAAATAATTAAAAGCAGTAAAACAAACATTATCTTTTGAGTCCTGGATTTAAAAAATTTCTGTTAAACATGCATCCCTTTAATCAATAACTATTTCTCTATTTTGGTTTTATGAATAATGATTGTAAACTCTTTCCTGTCATTCTAATTACAATTTGATGCTTAACCAATCCTTTCTACAATAACTACAGATATTTTATTTCATTTTCTATTTACACTGGGGTATAAAAGTGAGCAACAGCTTTTGCATCCAACGAGTTCTCCAGCAGTACTAGCCTCTGTTTCCCCAAACTACTCATTACATTTTTTTTTCCTTTTCTGAAGGGTCAAGTGTTTCGAAGGGGCCAAATCCTGCACGCTCCTCACACAGGCAGAAGACCTGCCTGTGGAACATCTTGGTCCTGCAGCGCAGGAACTGGTTCAGACACAGTCCTGAGCAAATGGCAAACTTGTAAAAAGTCCAGGGAGAAGTATCAGTGAAAGGTTATTGAACAGCATTACATTGCTTCTGTGAAATAATGCAATGCTTTTGCTGGGCCAACTGCCCCCAGATTTTGAGAGAATCAACTTTGGCACATTGGCGACAAGGACACTGGGACTAAAGCAACTCTACACATTCAGTCCTTAGTCCCTAGAGCCCCAATTGTTACACCACGTTGTCATGCGTTTTATCACCAGCTACTACTGTTATTGAGCCCTGGTACTGCAAAAAATTAACAGAGGTACAGCCTGACTCAGAAAACTTTGCTAACAGGCAGATTTTTCAGACTGAAATAATCACGGGAGAGGTTATTCTGTAACTGAATAGCCTTATTCTGATTTTTCATCTTTTTGGTTCTTTTACACTATGGCAGTCTTGTCAGGAAGTTTTTCCAGCCTCAGTCAGCAGCAGACAGAGTGCATAATGAAAAAGAAAAGGCAGAGTACATCTAACTTTTAAAAATTTTTACTGTTGACATGAAAGAAATGCCAAGTGGAGAATAATGCCTCTGCTGCTGACTTTGTCACAACTTGGGAGAAACTTTCAAAACCATTAGAGAGTCACTTCCACATTACAATTTCAAAACAGGGTTGGGCACGTGTGGGCTGGATTTTAAAAGGAAGCAAACCATTCAATCATCATGTAGGCATTTATATTGCCATATTGGCAACAGTCACATTTTAAAGCAAAAGCTAAAGCACCACCTACCCTTTTCCTTCACAACTGACTTTTCACTAATTAACCAAAGCAGGCAGAATACCACTATCCAACAGCTAATACTGGTGCAGAATAATTATTGAAATCCTTGGAAACAGGATACTTAAATTAGCCTGAGGAGCATCTGCCTTACCTCTTGGATCTTCTTGTAGCTGTGTGCAGAAAGCCCTTACAATCCATTTCCCTTTCATCAGAGAGCAGGTTAACACTGCAGGTGTGATTGCAGGGACAGGGCAGCATAAGCATGGGAAGAGAAAAAAGCATTTCTGATACTAATACGAAGGCTAATAAGTGCCCAACCTGACTTGAACAATTCTTGCCAGAAGAGTTTAGTGGCAGACAATAATGAACTGAAACCAGCAGAATGTAAGACCTGTGGAAGAAAATGCAGTCTCCCTGCTCTTATTACTTTAGGAACAAAATCATTTAATACGCTACAGTGACAAAAATTATTTCCCTAAATAATCCATTGCAAGCTAGTTTCCACAGCTGCTCCTACACTTGATGCTTCTTTGCTTTCCTCTATTAGATCTCTTACTGTAATGAACTCTGAATTTCTGTTTTCTCTGCAGCAGATCCAAAGCACCTTCCCTTTACCCTAAAGCACAGTTGCATGTGACAAGTAAGTAACACAAAATCACAATCATACTGCTCTTGGCCTTACCTGACTGCTGCTTACCCTGCCTTTCATTGTACAGTACCTCAGACTAATCAGTTCTCCATTGCCACTACCTTCAGTCTAGCCTGCAACACAAGTTTTTTTATGTGTATAGTCACCACAGCAAGTGAACACAAGACAGCAAATGTTTCCTACTAAAAGAGAAAAACTCAAGTAAAGCCTGAAACCAAATGCCAGTAGGTATATCTGTTTTTTTCAAGAGAAAAGACAGCAAGAAGCCAAGAAAGCCAACAACCTAACACATTCTAAAGAGACCATCAGACTTGAAGCAGTCCTGGTGAAATGGACTTCATCACTGGCACTTATAATGGTGTAGGTCCTTAACTGCGGCAAAGAAAAAGTAATTCCTTGTGTCTGGTCTTCAACAGGCAACTAAAACTGAGAGATCTCTTTCCATTTTACATCACGGTTCGGTGGATGATAAACCACACTCAATCACATTGTCTTCAAGACAAAGCTTGCTTATTGCTTGTTTCTATGTAGGTACGTGGGCACACAGCACACAGCTGAGGCCTCCAAATGCTACCAGAAAGTAACTATACACTTCAAAAAATGAGAGAGAAGTAACACAACAGGTTAGACAGAATTGCTCCCTCCTGCAAGACTCTAAATGAGAATGAGCGGTGGCGTACGCAGTGAGAGATGGGCAAAGAGAAAGTAAAAATCAGATTGAAATTGTGTCAGCTCCCACAAAGCAGTAGTTAAAACTTTAGCAGAAAGCAAACTATGAAAAAACCAACCAACCAAACAAAATCGTGTTACATAGGTACTTCATCATTTCTTCAACATCTTAGTCACATATGTTCTTCAGGCCTGGTGCAATCTGTGCATATCTGCAACCTGAACAGACTAGTTTCCACAGCCTTGCTATCTACAGAGTAAACACTTGGGGTGCAAGATCCCAGCAAAGCAAGTCACTCACTGTTCACCTGACAGAGCACCACAATGCCAACAGGAGAATCTTTTCCTCCTATTTTTTTTGTAGGGGAGCTTTTGATTATTTATTTTTTTTTAATTTTAGGCAATCTTATCTTTCACAGCCTACAGCTGATTGTTCATTTCCTCCTTATCCCTTCCACTCCGTAGACTCAACCACACTGTCTCTCTAGCTGCACATTATTTCCCACCAAATCCTCTCTTTTTGCTGATCATGTTGGATCCTTTAGCAAATTGATTCTTTGCTTTTAGATATGTGCATTTTCAACATACTTGCTTTGACACTGAAATAAGAAAGGAGACATGGAGAGAAGAACTTCTAAGCATGAATAAAACCAACTACAGACCCAAATAAATTTTTATAGAAAAGTACGTTCTTTTGAAAGTTTTAGGGAGATTAGTATTTGGGGAATTTTATCCATATATGTGTTATGTGTATATTTATACATACAGAAGTTACAAAGGCTAAACAATTCAAAGTATAAAATAATCGTTGAAATCCTTTCAAATTTAAGAAGTAGAAAATTCACTCTTCAGATGCCTAGGAAATCTCCATTTACCCTTACCAAAAAGTAAATATGCAAGCTTGAAAAGCACCTCATAGACACACAATTAAAGAGTAAATTAGAGACATTGTTAAAAACACTTTCATTTCCCTGATATTGATAATCAGGTACCACTAAAGTTCTAAATTAACCAAGAGAACATCACCTACATTCGATCACTGCTGTAGCATTAGAATACAGATTCTTCCTCCTCCCCGAGTCTCCCAGTGCTGGAGTGCTGTTGTAGGGGAAAAACTACAGCAAGTATTCCCTGACTGCAGGGGACCACCATTCCATATGGGTCCTGGGTAGGTGTCACCAGGTGGTGGGCTTCCTCATCCTTCTGACTTGTGTTTTATTACAAAGTGAAAAAAAACAATGAGTCTTCTGCCTGGGAATAATACTTCCAGTCCTTGGTCCACCTCATAAGCTCTGAATACGCAGATCCACCAAGAGAGGGAGAAGGTCAGCCCTGCTAGATCAGTTCCTGAGGTGGAGCAGCTTCCTTCCTGCCCAGCAAGGTCTGAGTGTCTTAAGGAAAGGAGCTATGCTTATGACTACTGCTGGTCCTGGGGCACAAGTATACATACAATAAGTTTACTTTGCAATATAAATATCATTCAGATATTTTTTTCTTCTCCAATGAATGTCAATCTCCAGTGCTAGAAACTGCCAGAGGAGAAATCTTACTGTTGGCAGCAAGGCAATACTGTTGAAAGAACAGCAATTTTTTATTTTATTTTTTTAATGTTATTTTGACTTCATTATAGCACTGAGAAAACAATACTGAACAGAGAACAGAAAGGAAGAAATTGAATTATCTCGAGTTGTTGCAATTAATGGCCAGAACTACTAAGCAGTGCTCATATTTTGTCATTTATGTTGCTCTTCTTCCAATCCATGTATTTTTCTGTGTCGTGTCACACACTGAAAGGTTATTCCATCCTTGGTTTTTCAGCTCCCGTTGTCCATTCAAAAGTGTTGTCACACCTGAAAAGATCTATTTAGTGATGATTGTTGTGGGTGTAAAAGGGTTTTAGCTTTGCAAACAGTCTGGGTACAGTAGAAGTTAAAAAATGTCTGCCTATAGTCTCTTTGGAGCACAGTAGCTCTCTGTGTATTGTTTTACTACAGAATACTGGAAGTAGTAGAACTCAAGAACTAAACAGAAAAACTTTTTACAGCACAAAAAGCAAACATGGGAAGGTGGTGGAAGAAGCTGTATGATGCTGCATGCAAGCTCCGAGCACATCATAAGTGCCTGCATTCAAACTGAATGAATTTGGGCTTGCAGTACAGAGTAAAAAGAAACCAACTGACCTGCATAGCATTCACTGGAAAATAAATGAATAGTTAAGGTACCTTTAAGATACCTTTTTTCTATGGACAGTGACCCTATCTCACAATTTATTTTTGTACATACTTAGAAATAAAGCTATGAGATGAACATTTTTATCAAGTATTTTTTCACATTTTTAACACTAATATTCCATTTGCTTGTGTTCACGTTCCATGAATACAGACAGCTCTACACAGGCAATGTCCCAGAGAGGCCAACTGTTAAAGACAGCCATGCAGCCCTTGATCTATTATTTTTTCTGCCTATGCCACAGCCTTGGAAAGCCAGACAGACTTGCTGGCACTGCCCACTACAAAAGGCTGAAGGCAAGCAGGGCAGCAGTGACACTTTGTCTGCAGACAATGCCTGAATGTACTGAAGACAGAAAATGTAGTCATTTGGAATTTTTTACTGAACCAAAGTAAAAGCTATTTAGCCACTAATCCATGAACTACAGGTTTTTTGGGTGTTTTTGTTTTGTTTTGTTTTGTTTTTTGGGTTTTTTTTTTGTTTTTTTGGTATTCCCCTGGATTCACATCTTCCAGGAATCAGGTTTTCTTAGCCATGACATTCTACAAGTGCTGAAATTATTTTCATAGCTATTATACACTGGATCCTAACTTCTTATGCAGTTACTTATTAGAATCATGTTTTTTCAAAACTAGATTCTTGATAACTCCTGTTAAAAGTTTTCCTTTGGGATACTTCTATATCCCTTCTTACTCACTTCCAAGATTTATTCAATGGAATGTGCTTATAATACCACGTCTTCCTCTTTATCCAATGATGTCATTATGTAGGCACAATGGAGTCTGCATAGATACTTTTCCTAAATATATACAGCTTAAAAGGTTTCTGGTGGTATCTGGGATACAGAAGAGAGCTCTGAACAATAGAGAGTTCTCATTTAATTAAGGAGTTTTAATTCTTAAGTAGCATACGGTCACAGCTCCTTAAGCATCTTACAGAAAGCACCAACAGTGTTCAGGGATGGTTTCCCCCTATGCTCGTCAGGGGTTGTTAAAACACAGAGAACAATAAAATGAAAGACTTAAGAGCAAAGCCCAGCTCTCTGGATCTCTCTTCATGGGTGGGTAGTCCAAGCTAGAAATACATTAAGCAGTGAACAACATTTCAAATGGGTGCAAGTAAAGCAGCTTGTGCACAGGAAAAATAAAAGCCTGCAAGGTTATGCTAGGCATAAGCCTATGTTAAAAACTACTTCAACATTTAGGTTCTGTTCTGTGCCAGAATTTCTGGCACAAGCCTATAGTTTCAAATGGCCTGTTCCTACTCTATTTTAAACAGCTAGGCCTAAATATTCAACCATTTGAGAGGAAAAGTAGAATATGCAACTCCAATTAATACTAATGGGAGCTGTATGTTTATACAGCTACACATGCTGCTGAAAATTTACTTCTTGGCCGGTAGCTTTCAAGTAAGAACCCCCCCCCCAAAAAAAAAAAACATTCTGAAATGTAAAGGGGAAAAGGTTCATGTTTCAGATATTTTTGCAGAGTGCAAAATAAGAATGTTATAGTGCAGTTGTTATAGGCAGTATAAACTGGTACATAAAGGCAAATCAGACCCGCAATAAAAGACCTGAACACCAAATAATCATTGACCTGTCAAGTCTCTTCCACTGATATATAAAACTAATCAAGGCATCTACATGGATAGAATATACTGGACGTAACTCACAGCTAGGTCTTGAAACTGGCAACCAGCAATTATTTCCAAAAGTTTCAAACCTCTCTGCATCATCTAAAGCAATAGTATCATCCTAAAGAGAATCTGAAACCGTCTGTTTTTGTTAATAGGGCCTTAAGTGTTAAATTTGCTGTTGCTGTCTTGAGCTATGTCAAGACTGTTTAAATAAAAGCTGTGACTTGCTAAATCCTGTCCCTAGCTAATTAAAGCCATGAGTTTGAAGTATGTTGCTTAATACGTTCCCTTTAGTCAACTGTTCACTGTTGATACACTTACTAAAGAATTGCACAATACAGGAGACATATTCAAGACTGCAAATACAAAAGAAAAAGAAACTAAAATGTGAATTTGAGAGAATTCTTAGAGTGAAAAAAAATCAAATGTACTGCTGTGTTAAAAGGAACACAGGCTTCATAAAAATGCAGAAAAATCCTCACTTTATAAAGATATATTTTTGAATGGGTAACACTCAAACATAAATCAGACAAATGCAGGTTGTCTTCTGAAGCAGATGCTTTATAAGAAATTGTTTTCGCTGTTGGAAGATCAACAAAATACAACATTTAGCATTAAGAAAAAAACCTGTAAACTCTAGTCCAGGAGGAATTCAAAGCGCTTTGGCTGTGTGCTCCCTTCCATTTTAGGCAGGCACATTGTTAGTCAGCTGTTTTAGGTAGGTTGGTTGGTTTATATTCTGGAAGATGTTTTCCTAAAGTCCAAAGGGAAACAAAGGGAACTAATAACTATTAGTGCAACTATTAGGTAGGTACCGTCAGTAGAGGGGAACCTGCGTATAAACTCACAAGAAACTTCTGAGCATTGGCTAAGTTTAGATCTGGAGCCAAATTTCATTGTTCTGGCCCCTTGCTGTCCATCAGTCAGCTTTCTTATGCAGCTGTAGCAAATTACAGCTCCAGAAGCATCATCTATCAGTTATTGAAGAATGGCTAATGATTGCGCATCAGAGTAAAGCTCTTTAAGCTGAAAGAGAGAAAAAACATTCTGACTGCTGTTGGAGTACACAGCTCTTCGACAGTAACCACATATGACATGCAGATATGGGAAAGAAATATACTGGGTTACACCCACATGAGCCAGGCACTTCTTAATGTTAAAATTTTTCACCTTCCCAGAGGCAAGGAATTCTTGGCTTATCCAGAGTATCTGAGAATTATCAGTCACAGTCCACGTCCCTGAAGCTTTTTCTTTAGCAAGAAGCAGCTTGTGCAACCAAGCAGCATTCTGTTGGAAACATTAGTGATAAAAGTAATACTTCACATCTTAGCAAAAACAATAGTGCAATAACTTAGTTATAACAGGGCTAGTGGAATGAGACCTGGCTCTCCTTGGGTTGCCTGTGAGATGTCCAGCAATGTCCTTCACCCCTCTTTCTCTCTTCTTTTCTATGCTGCATTAGTTGTTTGTAATTGCAAGCTCTTAAAGTCAGTTTTGTATTTTGGAGATAGCTTAAGCATGCAAGGACCTAACCATAGGTTCAGCAAATAACATTTACTGAGAGTAAATAGTGAAATAAGAACAGTACTCCTCAATCTGTGACCTTATGGTCAAGAGAGTATGTCTCCACCCCAAAGAGGACGCTGGGAAGCTCACCATTTCTGCTGAATGGAAACAGGGATAGCAGGGGCATAGACTTCACTGCCAATCCTCCTTAAAAAAAGCCACACTGTAAATGGGGACCAGCCATCCAGCAGTACACTGACAGATGTCAGACCATTGTGTCCCTTCACCAGAAAGTACATAAAAGCAAGGAGAAGTCTGTCTGAACATGTGTAAGAATGAGACAAGTGACAACATAGCAACATAAGAGAGGCTCCAGATGTCTCTGTTCAAGTTTTATCTGAGACTTTGGCGATTCGAGGACATATTCTGTTTGCAGTATTGTTTTCTACAGTCTCAGCAAGTACCAAGGATAAGCACCCAGGAATTGAGATATTCCAAGAGAGAGGAAGAAACAAACAAACAAAAAGAAGTTGACTTTGTAAGCTTCGAATTTACTCATTAATTTACTCCGATTTTAACGGAATTACTCCAGCTTCTCAGCTGTGCAATCAAGAGTAAGATATGAACTGTAGTTCAGTTTAACTGCATTTCTGAGCTTGCTCTCAGCCTGAAATCCACACACAGTGTGATACATAAAGGCTTTAATGCAAAACCTTCCCTGATCTTTTTCAATACAGTACTATGTATTATGTTCTATAACTTCATTAGCATGAGTAAAACCAATCAGTATTTCAGCAAAGAATGCAAGCAAGTTGTACTGAGTTTCTCAAGAAGTCACGAATAAGTACTTTACCAAAAACAGTCTCACAAAGCGTTAGTAAGAGTCATCTGAAGTAATTATTTGCAGAAAAACTGGACAATTTTATATAATTTTTAATGAAGCAATTCCTGAGATAGCCATTTGAGAATCAAAGAATGATCACAACAATTTTTATGTGCACTGTGCTTCTTAGCAAAATTCAGCAGCAATGTGCCTGTCTATACATCCACTAACTCTAGTGGAATTACAGTTCCTCACAAAGGGGTTAAATGCAAGCTCATGTAACTGTGATAAGTTAAACATTGCCAAAGTTAGGTTGTTCACAAAGGGAAAGAACACAGCTCTTTACTAAGGCATAGATCTTATGTAGTTTATTTATCATTAACAAAGTGCTTTATAGCACTGCACAGGGGTTGCCATAAAACAACATTTTAAGGCTTTCTCAACCATATTTCAGCCATAAATGTCCTATAGACATAGGAAAACTACCAAGGTTCAATATTATCATCTTTATTACAGATGACCTCACTATTGTGCTCTCTATAAAGAAAAAATATTAAACCATTAACAGTCTGAATCCTAAATTAATACAGGTTTACTACTCATATCTAGAGCTAAATGGCCTTACTTGCAGTGTGATTATTTTTCTACAAAAATTTTGTTGACAGCCCCATTAACAGTGATCATACCAGAATAAATGTTACCTCTTCTACTAAAAATGAGACTTCTGTGGCAGAGTGTGCCATATATTAATACACATCCATCAGTGATTCAGTTTTCAGTGAAGTTTTATAATGAATGACATGTTAAAAACCAAGGCATAAATTAATGAAAATTCAGTCATTTCACTACGTGTTGCAAAGCTGAAACAGCTGGACTGTTTCATCTAGATATTTCTATTCACCTTACACACTTCTTCTCACTGGTCGTGTTTGTAATAATGTCTTTGCATTGTGGAACCATACTGGCAATCTGTTTTATTGCAGCTCATAAAGCTTCTTACAAGAAACCAAAGGAGACAGTAGAAAAATTAACATTAGCTATTGTTTCATTGTTTTTAAAATTAAGATATGTATGTTCGATGTCAAAATGTATTTCTGCTTAACTTGCAGGACTGTACATCCTAAATCTAAAAAACCCCAAAGCAGTTTCTAATGCCTTGTGTCAGAGTAGGGCAACAGCAACTGTTCTCACTTTTAAGCTTATGCTAGTGCACTAGTCTGCTGGAACTTCACTGAATTTGTCCAGCTTACTGAAATGCTCTCAGATAAACAACTATGATCTATGAAGATGGTCAGGTTTGCTTGAACAGAGCAGATTTAAATCATTAGTCTGGCTTTCTTATGTTAGAAATAATACTATCTGCAAAAGTCATATTTCAGTACAAAGCAGTGTTGCTTTGAAAACAGTTTCCTGTCCTACAGTGCTTTAAAAAGGAATCTGATATTTGCTCTGGAAAGCGCACTTTGCCCTGTATAAATAATAATAATTGCAGCAGATTTGGGAAGGGGAGGGGAGGGAATAAATGAAAAAAAAATAAACCACACCTATTTGAAAAATATCTCCTTACTTTTTCTTTTTGGTCCACTGGAAAGTACACAAATAATTTCTTCTTTTAGTTTTAACTACAAAGTACTGCTGGAAAGGGCATATGACTACAGTCACTGTATGGTTGCACCAAAACAGAGCTATGAACATTGTTCTGCAATAGCAACATGCCTCTGCTAACCTTGGCAATAAACTTCCAGGAATTTGCCTAAAACCCAGAATGTCTCTTGTCTTACTGCTGCAATAGGCCCCAGATTATTCTTTCCTTTTCTTTTGGCTGTTACTGTTCCTCGAATGGATAACAGAGAAATCAATTACAGAAAGTTACATTCTTGGGTTTTCAGGCATGAAAGAGGAGCTACAGAGACAGGCAAGGTGTGTTCTTATTATTCACCTTGATACAGCTTTTGTACATTGTGCTCATCATAGTTCAATAGCACCTGACAAAACTAATGCTAGTTTTCATCTAACACTAGCTTGTGATGTTAAATAAGAAGCTGTGTGTGTGAACGTGCTTTTAAGCACTACAGTGCACCAAAGAATGAGCTGTTTTCAGCTAACATTGAGCCACTAATGATTTTAATGAGAGTGCCTTCTGGATTCATATTTTTTTCATAAAATACATCACACTAAAACAAAATCAATGAGAAACATTAATTAGGGCCTTTTTAGATGCCTTCTGTGGTGTTGTTTTTCTTTTGAGAAGCACCAGATGAAGAATGCTGTGCTTTATTTAAGCTAAGTTGTTTGACATTTAGATGAGAGAAAAAAGAGAGAAATACTAACAAACACAGGAACAATTTTTGACAGCTCTTTGTCATGCAAGAGAGAAAAAAGGGGACCGACTGTGAGATACTACTTTGAAGCCCTGGAAATTTGTAATGAAAAATTTAAGATACAAGAGAGGAAGAAAGATGAGCTATTCATTTGGTTCTGCATATATTAACACTTGTAATTCAAACTAAAGGTTTGCTATGTGTTTTCATAATTTTGACTCTAATAAATATCTTGGAGAATTGCTTTGATATTCTAAGATCATGCATGTAGCTTGCATCCATTAAGAAAAATGGGGAACAATCATCATCAGCCCTCTTGGCGCTAATGAGAAGGTCATTGCTCTTTAATTATCACAGACATGAAACTGAAATATTTCAAAGGCTTTGTGGAATACAGTGGCTATGGGCAAAGCTGTGTATCTGTTTATAAGTCTGTCTGTCACGGAGCAAATCAAGTAGGACATGCATCTTCCATTCTGTAGCCTCTCTGCTTTTGTGTATATTTAATTTTCAAGTTTGTATATCTGTTTCTTGCACATTGGATTAATCTGGGAAATTTAGACCAGCTATTAGCAGGGGCCAAGTAGGAGGGAGGAGGGCAGGGAGAGGAGGAGAAAAGGGGGTAGAGATGTGAGAATAGTAAAATGTTCCTCATCAGGAGGTATTGTGAAATAAGTACTAGTGTGTTGTGTGACCTTATTTCCCACAGTAGGGGTGTCATGAAGAAATAGAAACGATGAGGTGTTGCAGGAAAATATTAGCGAATTAAAAATTTGTGTTTGGCATTGGCTGTGATCTCACTCATATTCCCATCCTTGCAGAGGAAGTCACCACAAGGGGAACGGATACAGTTGAAGCAACAGATAGAGCTGAAGCAGAGCAGGGGGTAGAATCAAAAGTAAAAACGAGGGTATTTTTCCTTTTGATTCTGAATTCCCCAGATAATTTCCTCCTAGTACACAACTAAAATAAAACGTTACACTAGCAAACGTATTAGGTGTGATGGCAAACATATTTTGGCCCAATAGCAAAATGTGGAAATACTTCAGAATTAAACAGACTATTTTTACTTCAATAACAGGTGAGCACTCTTTCTTTCATGCAAATGAAAGACTGAAAGGTAGAAAGAGAACTCTGTCTGAAGAAGAGAGAGAGGAGAGAGAAAGATCCAGCTTCTGCAGACTATTTCCATTTTGCTTTGTACATTTTTTGAATACTATTATTGAACAGCTAAATTCTCTCTTCTTGCTCAGTTTTTACCTTTTGGAGCAGTCACACTTCCAAAGGCAGAGAGTATCAAAAAACCCAAACCATATATACCTATGTATATAAAAAAAAAAATATATAAAAATATATAAAACATTCTAAATACCAGTAATCAAATCTCATTCTCCTCAGGATCTCTGGATACTTTGTTGTAATGGAAAATTATGGTAAATACACAAAGTTATCTTCTAAGTCTACAATTCACAAATTTCTCTCAATTAAGACTATTTCTATTTGCTGGCTTTGGAAGACCAATACTCACATTTCAAACTCATCAATAGTGAATTGTCAAACTCTCAGAGCTTGGATCTGTAAATTTTCACTACTGAAATAATCTGCTATTAAAATTTCAACAGAGTAACACAACAGCAGCTCTTTATGACAGGTGAAACATTCACCTTCCTGCAACAACCCTCATCTTGAAAGTCAGACTAGGTGGAATTACATTAGGTGAGGAGGGAGTGATTTTCCAAATTACTCCCCACAGAGATTTCAACTAATTCTTTTCACAATGTTTGACCTTTCTGTGGAAATAAGAATTCCCTTTCCTCCCCCTGCCAGACATCAGGCCAGAAAAACTGGGGACCTTCCATGAAATTCCAAGAGCAAAAAATACCACCCCCTATTTCTTCAGTCCTTTATAATACTTTACATGCAAAAAAATGCAGAGAGAAATACAAGTCCAAAAGGACCATGGGTAAAACCAGTATAGGGTAGTAGAGTATCTACACAAATCTTGTCTGTGCAACTGTTAATGTGAATTAAAGGCACTGGATACTGGTAGATGCCCTGAAACCTAACCCCCAAAGAAGGCAAGTCTCCAATTAACCAATTCTGATTAAACAAACCAAAAAAGATTGTTCTTTTAAGAATGAATGTAAACATTTCCATAGGATTTTTCCCCTGTTACTTACATAACATTCTACAAAAAGATCAGACTGCCTTTTTGAAAGGAAAGGCTTGAGTAATCATTTCCAGGGTGACTCAAGTGACTGACTGGACATGGTCACAGCAGAAGCACAGCCCATATCTGAACTCGGATATGCATCTGACCACCCAGACTGAGAAACATATTCTGACCTTTCTCCTTCCTTCTCTCCTAAGAACCTGCTTTCCACAGAAAAGAAACCTGTTGGGTGAGCCAGTGTACATCCCACACAGAGCACAGATGCAGTGAAGGTTTCCCTCTGACCAGACTGAGAAGTGCTACCTCCACCACAGCAGAACAGTGGAGTTAGACAGCAGCCATGCTGATGGTGTCACCTCACCCCCACAGCTGGACGTCAGCTAACCTAGTGACTCCACTGATCCCTTCATCAGGCCAGAGAGCTGTCAGTGTTTTCTCTCTTCCCCATTACCATCCAACTCTGAGTTCAATGCAAGAAGATCACAGAATCTCTGGTATCTCCTCTGAAAGTGTGTGTCATTATTCAGTACTCCCATGACTAGTATTTATAACATCTTATTCTCATCTGCACTTGCTACAGGACCATTTTTAAAAGAACCTTTTAAAAGAAAACTTGCAGAGGAGAGAAAAAAAAAAAAGAAAAAAGAAAAACCACAACAGCACAGCAATATTTAGTCAGTGACTAGAATCTTCAATTGTTAAGTCTGAAAAGAGTCCAGCCCCTGTATGTAGGGATATTGCCTGTGAAAGGGACTCAAAGGAGACCTTTTGATAATGACAACCATGCTCACGAAGAAAGAGGGACGTTGGTTGGATTTCAGAAGCTGACACTCTTCAGTAATAACTGCATCCAGAATTCCACATACGAAAACATCTACTATCCAGACTCCATAGACAGAAACACTGTATAAAAGGGCTTTAATTGTTCTCCTTCCTTCTGTATAGAGCATGGGAAAAATCTGCAAGTATGACACGGAAGGTAGGCAGCCACCTAGAGTTTTTCTTCTAAATATATAAGAAAAGCTATTGTTCTAAAATTATGAAGAGATTGAAAGCAACTCATTTTTGCACAAGCTTACAGAGAATGGCACTATGCAGGTTCTAGCTGCTATCACAAAACAAGTAAATGAGAAGTGAAGAAAGTGCTCACACCTGAAGAGAGAATTTTAATCTGTAAATCAAGCAGCACAAAAGGCACCAGGGAGCAAATTTCCTGTTTCAAAGTATTGTCCTGTTGGAAATATTCAGCACATTTCCAAATGCTTATCATTTACAGTATTTTCTTTCCTAAAAAATACAACACAAAACCAAGCTATAGCTTCTCAGTACTGCATTGTGTATTTGTCCCTAGCTTTTATATAGTCCAATATCCAGAATATAAATTACTTCCTATTTACGTAGCTAATTTGTCCAAATTATTTTTAATTATACTGCCCTCTTTCTTTATTTTGGCTATCCTTTGCTTTGCGTCTTTGGCATCTTAAATCCTATTGCCATATGTTTTTTCCTCTTGGTCATCATGATATAAAGTAAATTGAATTAATCCTAAAGCTGGCCCCTGTGGCACTTTTTCTGCATGTCCTCATTCCCTGAGCAGACCTAACTCACAAATAACTTTCTGTCTTATGTACCAAAGCTCTTTAAAAACAAAACAAATAAACAAACAAAAAAACCCACCACACCACAACAATCAGTTCCTGTAGGAGGGCTCTACACAATACTTTCCAAACTTACACATAGTTAGTAAAACCTTTTGTACAGCACTCTATCAAAAAATTCTGAAAGGAAATGAAAACAGAATATTCACAACATTGTAGGAAAAAAGATCATAAAGCAAGTTTTTTTACCAGGGCAAGTTACATGAGCTTCTGAGAGTCAGTAGGAAAAAAAAAAAAAAATTATTTTTTTTCCTATTATTTCAGTTTCTTGACAATGAAAATGCCACACAATTGGTGAACAACAGATTGCTACTTAAGTTTTCTGTTACCTCAAAGCATCTCCTTCCATCAGTTATTACCAACCCTTCTTTCTTCTTCTTCACCCCTGCATTACATACAACCCTGACAGCAGCACCTACCCCTGAAAAAGAATGCTCTACCTTCTAAGCATTTGCTTTTCTTTGGGGACTCCCCATTCCACTGTGATTAACACAAAGAAGAAAAAATTGCCAGTGGTGAAACAGAAAGGTGTCTGCTCAGCTCATTTTCATTGCTCTCATGAGAAACAAGTACCTTGGGTAGACATTCAAGTAAGGCACAGCATGCTTCCAGAACTGACTACTGACCTAGCAGATGAATAAAACACCTGGATAAAACTCACAGAAAATAAAACTACCTGACAGTATGCAGAACTGCAGAGGAAAAGTACATTTTGTGGCAGCTACAGGTCTCTGCTTAAGTGTATCTGAAAATCCAAGCCATGAGATCTGATCTAACCTCTCAGAACAGCTTTACATGTTGAAGGCAGAGGTTGTTCTATAGTCACCCACTCTCAGGATTAACTTGTCTCTGAAGCAGAAAAACATACTAGTTAAAGGAATTAAGCTCTTACTCCATAGGTATCATGAAAAACTACACATACTTATTTAGAAACAGAAACACTGTGAAAGCTCATGAAAATAAGACTGCTGGAGCTGTAAGGCAATGGAAAACCTGAGCGTAAGGCAATGAATTCCTAGACCAACAGGGACCTAAGGGGCCAAACCCTGCACCTATTAATTTCATGCCATTGGCTTCAATAGGGCCATATCCAGTAATGACGAGTGATATTCCTGGTGCGGTTGTTTTTATGTTGTGTTAATACAGTGCTAAGCCAGTTGTTTAAAACTGCTTTGCAGTAATTAAGTAATGGCTGTTACTGTTACATGTGTTTATTAGTAAAAAATAGTAAAGAACTGTTGCTGTTCTGTTCTTTATATGTGGCCTTGGGGACTCCAGCTTTTGTACTCCCCGAAGTGCCCTCTCATTACTGGACTAAACTTGCCAATAAAATACCACAGGGGATAAAGGAGTTTGGGGTTTTTTTCAGTGGTGATGGGAGTTCAGCTGAACCTGAATATCACCAGAACAGCAGCTGCTGCTTTCTTGGAATGGGAGAAAAGCTAAGAAAGCTAAGGCTTCCTGTGCAGCCCTCCTCTACCCTTTGCATTGCAGCATCACCATTGCACAAAAGGTGTATAGGTGGATGCTGCAGTTTTCTTGTCAGGTCAGCAGCAACAGTTCAAATGAAATGTCAGAAAGCTGGAACACAGAAAGCACAGAGCTTTAAGGCAACACTTACAAGTATTACAAAACTGATCACAAAACCAAAATCCAAATCAATTTCTTTCCTGTATTTCTGCAGAAAGACAAAACAAGTCCGGTTTTCCGTCGCCACATACCTTGTATACTCCTTAAAACCAGTGTGAGATTTGCAACACAAAATCTTCACATTCATCATTCTGGCATTTGTTCACTAAACAAGGGAAATAAGGAGAAACTGCCTGAAACCTCAGAATGAATGGAATGATGGCTGTTCAAAGAGTACCTTATGAAGACTGCATCGTAAAAAAACCCAACAACTTAGGACCCACAAAGGGTAACTGTACAGATTGCCATGAAACATTCAAGGATCTGAAGATCAAGTGACTCCACTATTCACTTAAAGGAAGTTCATTCTTTTTATTTGCTGGCTTCTTCCAACTACTAAGCAATAAAAGGTGAACTTCTATCCTGTGTAAGTAGCCTACAACTAAGCTAACATGATCGATATAGCTATCATATGTCAAAGGAATATTCCTTATATTTACATTTATATTCCACATCTTTTAGTTTTCATACAAATGTTTTTCATGCACTCAAGTTTTGACATATCTTGCCATAAGGAGAACTTTAGTAAGTTCTGAATAAAAGTTTGGTAAAGATCAAGTGTGCCTAAAGGTAGCATTTTCAGCAAGCTGAGTAATATGCAATAGTTACAAGATCCTAAGATGATTTCTCTGGTCGTGACAAGCATTCAATAAATCACTGTCCCGTAATACCACAGCTCCAGTATTTTAAAGACAATTTTGTCATAAATTTTATTTCAAATGCTGTCAATAAGTAAATTCTATGCATGTCTGGCTTTAAAAATTCAGGAGGCAACAGTCTTGAAGATTCTTGCCTAACTGTTTTCTCCTCCAGTCCTTATTTGATGCATATTTTTAATTATGCATCATTGCCCACACATAAATTCATTTATGTGTATTAATTTTTGCTCCACTTAGCAGAGTGGTCACTTAATTAAATGTCTTCAGTTGTTTTAATGAAAAGAAAAAAAAAAAAAAAACAGCTTTAAGAGAATGTTGTAACACTATACATTTAAACATACTATTTGTTGCCTTTATTTCAGTCCATTTGTAACACTGATACTAGAACATTTGCAGAACCGATATTAAAAAGTAATATACTTTTCTAAAGCCCCAGACTGTTTAGCAGATTTTTAAATTGAAATCAAAATTATACAGATTTTTCATTCTGATAATTTTACCAATTCACTAATTCTTTAATCTTTACAGGTCATTGAACAGCTTCACATTAATGAGATGTAGTTAAGAACAAATTTTACAGTTTTTCTTTTTTCTCTCTTTTTTTTTTTGAAAAATGTTGCATATCATTTGCAAATTAGAAAGAACTTGTTCCATTTATGGTACATTTATTTAAAATAATCGAATGCATGAGAGCCAGCTGAACACTGTGTGCAATGACGCTTTAAAACAAATTACCATTTCTTTCTAAGGAAGAAATAGACTTTTAAAAAGCACACAGACTGCATTTCATTATTAATGGTGTTCTCCATGCAAAACTGATTTCTTTCAGTAAGATACAGAAACAAGAGGAAACTCAAAGGGAAAAAAAAAAGGAAGAAAGCTTGTCTCGGGGACATGCACATTTTGTATATGAGAAATTTGTCAAACAAACTAAAACTGATGGCACCTGAGGTGCACGTATGAGGAATTTCAGTGGCATCTTCTCTGCAGCTGCTAGACAGTCTCAAACTACACAGAAGATACTGTGTTTAAAAAGAAATCAAATTACTCAGCATAGGCATGTAAAACTTCACTTTCTTCCAGTAGGCGCAACGTATTAAAGAAACACTTTTAACATCAGATGCCTGAAAGAATCAATATTTCAAAATTATTGTAGACTGTAATTTCATGCTGTGGAAACAGTGAAATGTAATTACTTTGGCTCAAGGATGTTAAATTACTATTATTCTATTCCAAATTGAATAGACTGTTTGTCTTTCTAAACGGCAAGTTAACCACCTAGGGTTTCTCAGGCCAGGTTTGGTGCGTAGACACATGTACACCACCCATGGAAGTCAGCACTCATCCCTGGCCCAGAGGCCCATTGTTATTCAGGCAAGAAAAATTAACTTGCTGAGGATTAAAGTTACATGTCTTAGCTGAATATTTTTACTGCTGTTCAGCAACTCTCTAGGCTTGTTTGTAAAAGCCTGCAAACTGTGCATTTGACTCCCTCTGGAAGTCAAATGAAAAGCATTTTATACTGTTTATAAACAGCTACTTAGAAAAGTAGCAGTCAGGAATAAAGACATTTTGAGGGGTAGGTGGTAAGGTTTTTTTTCTTTTTTTAAAAGAAGGATTGAAAACTGTAATACCATGAGTATGTGTCTACTGTAATTTCAGCACGCATGTTCCCTTGCACTATAGCTCCCTCTCTCATATTTTGCTAGCTAGAATCTGACCCGTAGCTTCATAGCTCGGCATAAAGGGGTGCCACACATTTCTTGGTCAATTTTAACAGAGGTACAGATGGAAATATAAGTAAATTTTCTTTTAAGTCAGTTTCTGGAAAGGCTCAGAAAATATTTTAGGTTCAAAGACCTAAGAACTGTTTGGTAATAATGACTATGCACCCGATAATTCCAGAAAACTTCTTCATATAGAGGGATGATGTACATAAAGCCAAAAACTGCTGTTACTAATAGCTTGCTGTTAACAGGCAGCAATATCAATGCTTGACTGCAAACTCATATCTGGCCAGCGATCTGACAACAATTCCAAATTCCTCATTAGTGATCTTGACTTCAAGAGGTGCTTTGTAAAAACCTGAACTAATTCCCTCTTCTCTCGCTGGAACAGCTCTTTGCATGATTCCTGAAATACTAAAATTTAAGTTTCTCTGTAGCTGCCAGCTATTGTCACTGATGAGATTTGAAGGCTTTCTTCTTCTAATAAGCTTCTTTACAAAATTTCTTAGCAAAGAAAAACATAAAGAAAGGTACAGATCCTGGGGCCTGTTTCCACATCTGCAATCCTCTTCTCAAATGACCTTGCTTTCCAGCTATTCCCATTGTAGGCTCTTGCAGCCTTGAGGAGCAACATGGTCTCAGCATAAATTCTGTTTATTCGTTTACATACTGTCTTCCCACAGCGAAGGGCCACTGAGATGTGGTAGCTTCCCTGTTCCTTTATTTCCTCACTTACTCTTCACTACCTTACTGCTAAACAGGGAGAGAACAAGTAGAGTCAGCCTGCTGACCCTCACCAGGCCAGGCTCCAGCTCAGACCTTAACACAGCCATTTACAGTTGCAATGGCAAGCTGCTCCAACAGATCTCAGGATTCAGAGTAGACAGTAGGGAAAAATACCTATCCTTCCCTTTATCAGTCCCATTTGTTTCCATTTCTCTAAACACAAGAACACAGCAAAGAAAGCAGAGCTCTGGACAAAGAGGTGAAAGGTAAAAATGTAAAGACAGAATACATGGTGGAAAAAATAAGAACATGTTCCTGGGAGAAGGCTTTGGAAAGTTCAACTTGCTCACTACCACTAGCATCCAGGCAGTGTAAGGGAGAGGGCAGATTGTCTATAGCCCTGCACCATCTCAAAGGTGATGGTCTGACGTGAAGTACAACAGCTCCCAAAAACCTCTGTAATGCACTTGTAATTATGGTCTATGCCCTAATTGGGCCATTTCTAAAACATTTCTTCCTTTTTTTCAGTCTGCTCTCATCCAGTATGGGATTTGCACCCTTTTCTTCATGCACTCACTAATGGAAAGTGCTTAACAGAACCACTCTAAATAAAGTTTTGTCTGAGAATCTGATTTCAGCTGAGTTGTAATAGATAAGTTATAAAAGTTTCTGGCCAGCCAGTGTGATTGAAACCAAAGTACATCAACTTGAGTTTAAATGACTCGTGCAGCAGTACTTTTGAAACATGGTTTGGCTTGTGATGATAAAGTTATAAGATTACAAATTGTACAGACATGGTTTAAATTATTATTCCCCTAACACCTAAGTAATACAAGTTTTTATATGAGTCAGTTTTGTCCTATATGCTTAAAGCTGAACACTCCCTGCAGCATTAAAAAAAACCTGTACATTGAAATCTGATTCTGATATGGATGGGTGGCTAATGCCAACATAACCATCAGTGCACATCCAAGCATGAAGATCTATGTGGAAATTGAGCAAATAACACTACAAAAATCAGGAAGGTTCTTAACTTTACCCATCAGCAAGCTCTGTGAACAATCAAGAACACACAGGAAACCTGTTTCCTTCAATTAATGATCCTTGTTTCATAAGATTATTTTCCTAAGATTATTTGTGTCAAAACATCTAGACCAGGTTTCTAAACCGTGAGTTCTCTGTAAGATCTGCAGTACCTCATGCTTCTCAAAAACTTGAAGAGAGGTTTCCCTGAAGACTTTCTTCTCCTCTGCCAAAAATAATAACATGTCCAGCCGTTTGGTGCTGCTGGCTTTGGCGTTTCTCACTTCGTTCTGGAATGAATTTGGACTACTCATAGCCCTAGTGTGTTATCACAGCTCTGATGCTGGTCAGCACACGGGCCAGGCACAAGAGCTGCATTTCCATTGCCTCAACCTCCACATGACTTGCAAGCCCCAGGCTGATCCCTTCCAGTGAGGAGCAAACATGTAGAGTCCCCAGGGGAGAGTCTAGGCTCACAGAGCTGCTGAGATGAATCTTTGTGTTCACCAGGGTCATCATGGACAACGTAGTGGTAACTCACGAAATAGCTGTGGAGCTATTTTTAAAATAAATGCACAGAATAGCACTCATGGATGTACTGAGAGACCAAGGAAGTAGTGAAAATAATAACGAGCTCATGTAAGCTTTATTTTGACAAGAAAACACAAACTATCACTTTCTCATTGTTACAGGGTAACCTTGCTGAAGACATTGTTAAGAAAATAGTTAATGTTGAAAAAAAGAAGGCATTTGAACACTGCTTCCTACGGTTCAAATAACAGAAGCAATTCAGATGAACATGTAAGATATGGCAGTGCTCTGACAGCCCTGGAAAAGGCAGTTACAACTCACTGACAGGAGACTAATTAATATCCTAGGGCTGTAAACAATGGTAATAGTTCTTGGACAGATATAAATTGCTTGAGAAAGCCCTAAAGATGGTACAAAATTTTCTCTGGTACTAATTTATTGACCAGATAATAGTTTACCTAAAACAATATTAACCAGTAATTTGGATCACATTACCCATACAATTAAGACAGAACTCTATGCAAGTCCTATATACAAATCCATGCAAAGCAGCAAAACCACCCTTTGTTATCTTTATGTTCACTCTCATGTTCTCTGGCCAGCAAATATAATTTCTTTCTCTTCTAAAATTCAAATCTAGTCTTGCCATATCTTGCTGGAGTTGGGCTGACAAAGTTTCTAAGCCCCAGGGATTTGTCCTTGCAAAATTACATTCTCCAACAAGTCAACGCGGTTTTCTGCTGAAGAAGTCTTTGAATAGAAGCAGAATTGTGCAATATTCCCCAGATGTGATCTAATGCTCATAACAGTGTTGTAGCTTCACAGACTAGCTGCATGCCTTAGAAAGATAGAAATCTGTAGCACTGTCAGAACACACAGTAGCCACAAGGAGTTGCACTGTGGGAGAAGAAAAGGTAGTTGCAAGAGAAAATTAAAATCCACGTTCGGTTATTCCTCTTTGCTTTGCAAGCTAAGGCTGTTTCAGATCAGAAAGGCACAAAATCTGGACCTGTATACAGTCTCTCAGGAATGGTCTGGACGTAACACTCCAGATCAACCTCTAGGTAACCTCTGCAGTGTTTAATTTCGTGCCCAGCACTAGGTTATGGTCTCATTTCAGACAGCAGCCTTTACTCCTGTGAGCAGTGGGCTGCTTTTTTTTGTCTGAGAAAGTCCATCTCCTGTGAAATCCCCCTCAGATAAACTGCGTGGTCTGAGGGAACAGCCTGGCACAGGCACACACATTGACACCTTGCCTCTAGCCCAAGCTGGGTGTTTCTGCTTGTGTTACCAATACTCCTCTCCATTGCAAAGGTGGCAAAGCCCAAACATTCACAGCAAGCAGGCCACAAAAAGCGGCCTGTCAACACACACTTACAGCTTGGTTTCTCAATAGCAGCAAATTCGGTTTTTCTTGGGCTGCAGGAAGATTCCTGTGTCTCCTTGGGGACCTCCAGCTCACCATAACCTCCTGATACAGGAGCACGTTGTGGCCCCATGCTACTTGCCTGCCAGCCATGCCACAGAGCCCAGCAGCTCCTGCCCTCATGGGCTCTATCCCCTGAGCACCCATTGCTAGCATGAACCACTTTTCCCAAAGGATCATGGCACAACGACAATCAATCAAGAGCATCCTGATAGTATAAACCACAGGCACAAGTTGGACATCTATTCCCCTAGGCCAGCTTTAGGGAAAGTAAGCACATGGCTAAGTAGAAAAACAGTCATAGGTATAGTTACCATTGTAATGGTGGTAACAATCCCTTAAAGTTATAGAAAAACTACATGGTTACAATAGTACCAATGAATTCTTCCTCTCTTTTCATTGGTCTTCTGAGCTCACCCAACCAACTCTGAATAAAAGCATCTCATGTGTTGACCAGTTCCCCTCTCACCACACTTATCCTTAGGTGGTCTCTCTGTTTCTTCCTCAGGGACATGTTCTCAAAGCACTGATACACTCAAAGGCATTCTCATCAGCAAGTGTTTCCCTTCAGTTTGCAGTTAAAGTTCTGCCCTCCTAGGCAGAACACATGGTTCTGGGTTTTTTTCCCCAAACACTTGGGTGGATGTCTCCTTACAATGGATTTATAACAGATACTGGGCCATCTCAGGTGACATCAGCCAAAAACCTAAGCCAGGAAAGTTTCTGTCATTTATAGTGATCAAGAGAAAGTACTTCAATTCTGAATGCTTTAATCGAGGTAGCCAAGAAAACTTGCTTCTCAAGTTCTGCCAAAAAATACTGCAGATTACATGGAGATTCAACAGTTTTGGATGCTTCTCCGTTGCCTGCCTATTAATGAATTGGTCAGTGTTAGTATGTTGATGTTATGCTGTGTCACAAATGTCTTCACAGCATTCACCTTTGCATATCCTTGTGAGAGACAAGAGTCAAATAAATAGTAAACAGAAGTAGGCAGGTGCTAAGGCAGGAGCAAGTGGAAGCTGAGGCTCCATACATCCATTCAAAAAAAGATTTTCAAAACTTTGATATGACAAAAAATGAAGGGAAATGAGCAGTTTCATGCAGGAAAGGAAGGAAAAGGACTCAGCATGCTTTTTTAGAAGAGGATTAGAGAACTGTCACTGGACAAGACTGGTGAAGGCTAGAGAATTTAGGCAATGAGCAGAATCCAACTAAGAATTTGGATTCACTAGGATTCAACTAAGAACTAGATTGATCACTCACTAGGATGAGGATATTGTAGTAACATATAGTAAACAGTTAATTACACCACAGAAAAAATGGTGCAAGAAAAGGATCTTCTTGCCACAGAATAGCTGAAAAATAAACCGCTGAAAACAATCTATAGCAAAAATTAATCCAGCAGGGATCTTTTATGCTGTGTGTCTTGCATTAACATGTAAAATAATGCTTCAATTTTCAGATCAGATCTGAATTTTAAGACTTACAACTTAGTGTAACGTTCCTCACTTGTAGAGTCTGCTCTATTAATGCACTAGACTAACAGGAGTTACATGAGTGCATATAACTCAGTACTGTTTCAGATAGGTAGGCAGAAACAGATTCCCCATCCCAAGGCAAAGGGACCAAGCTACTCCTGCCAAGGAGGAAGTGGTTTGACTTTCTGGCCAAGCAATCCTTAACTAAAATGTGGAAATAGTACATGTGTCAAAAGTTCTGAAAATTTATCAACGGAAGTAAATGTTATAACCATGATGTGCATAAATTTGTATTTTTAACTTTTCTTAATTATAAATACATATTAATTCTTATTTATGTTATTTTCTGGGTAAATAATGGCCATTTCTTCTTGTGACTTGAGAATCGTATTATTACAGCAAATGCTTAAATAACCAAAGCCCTTGCACATATTGACCCTTCCTTTATTCCCTACAGATTAGTTATTAGTTATTGCAGTGTTTTGGGCCCACTGAAAAATACCTTTCCAGTCATTTGGCATTGAAAGCTTATACTCCACTTTCTAAGACCCACACTAGTGCCTTTTTTTTCCCCTTAAGAAAAAGCATTAGAGATCTTCCTTGTCTCCTTTGTGAGATCTGTGTGCTTCTGCTTCACTTCTCAGCCCCACTTAACATGTACATCTGTCCTGGTTTAGCAGCTGTTAGCTTTACCAAGCACAAAAATAAGACTAATAAATTAAGCTTAGTTTAAAACCAAGGATAAAACATGAACAAAAAATCCTTTTTTCTTCAAAGCTCAGAAGAAAACCTTTCATAACCACTCTCAACAGGCCACAGAGGATGGGATCTAGACATCTTCTAAACAAGAGGTTGTAGATGCCAACTTTTTCTCAGGTGGCTAAACCAGACATAGGAATTCAAACGGAACAAAAAAGAAAGATGCCTTCCCTGTCCCAACAAACCTACTGTCCTGAGGGCTGTGAGCGTTACGTGTCCAATGCTCTGTATGAAAGGATGAACAGCAAAAGCTTTCAAAATGAAA
Source organism: Merops nubicus (assembly GCF_000691845.1). Lineage (NCBI taxonomy): Eukaryota > Metazoa > Chordata > Aves > Coraciiformes > Meropidae > Merops > Merops nubicus. Next base: position 27,240 of record NW_008593269.1, on the reverse strand, counting down.
TCAGCTGTAAATGCATACTGTTTTTTGAACTTAAAATGCAAGCTCCCATGAAAGTTGGCCTTTTTAAAAGTTAGAAAACATTTGAAAAATGAAGGCATAGGACACAACGTTTCTATATTTTTAGAGTGAATTCAAAGATGAATACATCATCGTCTTGTTAAAATTAGATTTTTCACTGTGCTTCTAGGTGTACTAATCTGATATTTAAGGATGATGTGTCGATCCGTCCTGCTGTAAATTTTGTATATTTCAAAAAACAAGCATTGGCCCCAATTCTAACACTGCTATCTGGAATTTCAGTATGTTTCGTACTTTTTCCAGAACGACATGTTTTGAAAGCAGTATTAACTTCAGAAGTAATAAAAAGGAAAACTGCTAGCTTCATCTTTGGAGAGAAAGGATGGAAAACATCAACTCAATACACAGTTAAGTTTCCAGAATATATTCCAGTTGAAATAAATTATTTTTCTCACAGTAGTTATTTCAAAGCAAAAGGGCGCTTTTTTTTCGTGATAAAACAGCCACGCAGAGGGGATAGTCTGTAGGAAATGCCATTACATTTCACAGGTTTGCAAAAAGTCTTCAGTTCCTTATTCACATGCAGATGAGACCTAGGCCTTCACTTTCTTTTTCCCCAGTCAAGGTGCAGGCAGTTACAGCCACATTCAGTTCCTTATTCACATGCAGATGAGACCTAGGCCTTCACTTTCTTTTTCCCCAGTCAAGGTGCACAGATCTAGTCAGCCACATCTAGGCATGAAGAACTTGGGCCGTTTCCTAGGCTGACAAGGAGCTTGCATGCCAAAGCTGGCTGTTGCAGTTCCACAAGAGCCCCAGTAAGCTGAGCTGGTGCCAGCAGGGCTCACTGTCCCCAGCAGGGTCACTGTGGTGGGTTAGGGTGCAGAGTCCTTCTCAGCACAGCGGGAGTATTTGCTGCCCTCGTCCTTCCCATCCTAGCAGGAGCAGTGAGTCCAGTGCTGAAGTAACCTTGCTCTCTCCCTCCCTCCCAGTCCCTCTCTTTCACAGCAGAACTCAGCCTGACCTGCACAGTGTCCAAATTCAGTTTTTATTTCATACTCCTGAGGAGCCATGAGCTGAAGCTGAGCACAGTCCATGAGCACTTTCAGCTGCCTGTTCCAGGAAGCAAGTTATTGGAGAGCTCTGGAAGAGGGAACCCTTGCAACAGGACCCCAGGAGTAGTTCTGCCTTAGTCTGTATAAGGTGAATTACTCCACTTTCCTCAGTGAGGATAAATAATGCAGTTCTTTCTGAAGCAAAACATACCTCTAGGTCAAGTTTTCCCTCCTCAGTTATACTGGCAGCCTGGAGTACATGGAAGTATGCCAGAGTCAAAGTGGGCTGTAATAAAGTCAATGGCATTTTATCAGATCCCATAGCTAGGGGCAGAATATGATCCAACAGTACATTTTGGATAGAGTTCTTTGAGAAAGCACTTCAGAGGAATAAAACAAAACCAGTTTATTTTCCTTGATAATATTCAATCCATCCAGTACAACTCACAAGAGGCCAATAAATGATTGTTACTGGAAACTTTGAAAAATCATTGCAAAAGAAAACATTTATACAAGTTTATGAAGGCTTCTGAAGTATGGTTGATAGGTTCAGGTCCAAAAGGACTGTAAAGTATCAGGATATTACGTAGAGTAATGCTGATGGTCCTTACTCCATTTACATTGAATGCAGTTTAGTTTGGTTTTTTGCATATGGGAAAGGTTAATTCTAGACTGAACAATATTTTGATTCCACTCTAGTGAATTTCTTATAGAAACACAAAAGATTACTTGGATTAATGACACTAGCAATAAAAATATTTTCCACTTTACAATGCAAACAAACATATTTATCTGTAATGGAAAAATGTGTTTTGTGGAAAAGATGTAAAATTCAGATCTTGGCAAACAGGTTTGGAGAAAATAAAAGCAGCCCCGAACGCTCAGCCAAAACTGTTCCTAACCCCTGTATTTGTTTACAGCAGAAGTAATTTTCTTAGGTAATTTTTGGTTTAAGCTTGCTACTGAAGATAATTAGACACACTTAATTATAGTAGGGTTAGAACAAGATTTTAATCAAAATGTGATGCATCTCAGGGCAGCTTTTCATCAATATTTGAGCCAAGTTTGCAAAGTTCATGAACCTTTCAGTATAGCTGAGTCAAGTCTAGAATGAACTCTGGTTTATAACTTTGCATTTAAAACAGAAGTATCCTGTCACTCTTCAGAATGTTCAAAAATTAAATAGCTTCAATAATACAAATCAGTGGGATACCCTCCTATGGAATAATTATGTTTGTTCTGTCTAGCTTACCCTTTAACAGAACACAAAGAAGTAGGCAGCTGACAGGACTCAAAATCAGGTAACAGTCATGACTGCAGCCACAGAAATACATCCACAGAAGGAAAGCTCAAAACACATGGAATTTTTTATTGCAGGGGAAAGAGGGAGGGGCCATGCCAGAGCTACTGCATCAAATGCATGGTATGAGGGAATTCAGATGCTCCCAGGTCCTCTACCACGATGTGAGAACAAGTGAATTTTCAGTAAGAATAAAAAGGGTGTCTTTGCAAAGTGATAAAGAAGTTGCTCTGGGGTTTTGGGGGGCTGTGGTGGGATTTGATGTTTGGTTGGGTTTTTTTTTTCCCCCTTTGGTTTGGTTTGGTTTTGTTTTTAAAACCACAAATTATAAATAACCTGCAGATTTCATTATTACATTTAAAAAGCTTACCTGGGTAGGAAAAATGCAGTGATTATATAAAAAATTTCAAAAGTTCTGTTTAGCAGAACTGACTGGTTAAAGAGGTTGTCCTGATTCAAGACCAAACAAAACTCCTCTCTTGGACATGTTGCCCTTTGTACTAAATACTGATACTCCTAATGCTATTAAACTTATCTATTATTAATGCAGCATTCATATTTCCCCCCATTAGTGCTATCAAATTTCTAATTTTTTTTCATTTACAAGTTATATTAGTCTTTATTGCCAAAGGATTGCTCTGAGATCAATCATCTACAAAGATTCTATGTGTTCTTCAATGCACAAGCTCCTAAGAAGCTGCCTGCATAACAGAAGGCACTTCATTTATGATTACTAGACACATCTTTACTTTTAAGGAGGTTATTGATAGCTCAAAAGTAAGGAGATATTATAGCCAGATAATTAATCTCATTTTCTCAAAAAACTGATCTTTATCACTACATACCACCAGAGCAGTCTAGATACCACCTATCTAGAAGCTTCACTAAAATATTTGCATAAATCATCATCATGGAGCCCCTCTAGGCATTTGTTGGGTCTGAAGTAACTAAGATGCAACAAATTCTCTTTGACTAACAGCTAAGAGACAGCAACTGATACCAGTCAATGTCTCTAAGGCCCAACATATTCCTCCAGAAGCCTGGGCAAATACAAGCAGGGGACATGGAAAGAAACCAGGAATGGCACTAAGAACTTGAAAGAACTAGGAATATGTTTTTGCTGAAGATATTAGGAGGTGCAAGACACATGCAAGAATGCCAAAATACTATGGATTAGCCACAGGAAGTCAAAGGAAATCACAATTCTGCTTCCATGCTCAGAGAAGCATTTATTTCCTTTTCTCCATCTTCCTTTGATGTATTGGAGACAGAGCACAGCCACAAAGGAGGCATTAGGTAAAGGTGGACAGCTCTCAGACAAGATGGAATACTAATTCCTAAACGCATAGCTCAAGGTATGAGAAACAGGGAATTAAAAGCTTCTGCTATTCAGGGAGTCACATTAGATCAAACTGTTTCTCTTCTCTTGCTTCTCTTCTTCAGCCACTTTCCCTGTTACATTCTAGGTATGACACATTGTCTATGGGGCAAGGAGAATGGGGCCATTTAGAGCAATAGCAACAAGAAAAGGTAAGGATTTAAAATCAGACTTGCACATGTCCTCCCATTGCCTTGAATACTCTTGCAGTGCAAAAGCTCATGCAGCTCAGGTTTAAGTATCAAGCTAGAGCATTCAGACCTACCAAGAATGAACTCAGAGCAGGCATCCTACATGGCACTCGTTCCATGCCACGTGGCTTAGTCTTTGTGGCAATCTTTCACAGAAGCTTTCAAAAGCAGCTGCAATCAAAGAGGCATTGCCTCCAGGTATGCAAAACACTTTTTTCGTTCCTCCAAATGTAACACGGGTCTGCAACAGTCTGAACTGCAAAAAAGATTGGGGAACTACTTGAAGGGGAAGTATATCTGGGTGCCCCATAAACAATTTAGGTAAAAGAAAGAAAGAGACTTTGCTGGCAGATACAGTTGGTGTGGACATTGACTCGTTGTGGGGTCATCCTTTCACAACAGAAGGGAAAGTACTCACAGCTTACTAGCAAGATGTCTCTATGGAAAGTAAGAGGAGCTAGCAGCTCTGCCCACGTGCTAGATTCCAAACTGCCAGACCAGCCCATGGCATTTTGCAAACGCTACAAAACCGGTTCACATCTGTAGAAGAAGATGTATTAAGGGAGTTGATTGAAGCCATGGACTACAAGTGCTGGGCTTTGATTCGAATGCCTTTTCCCCTCCACCTGGGCTACAGTAGCCCACATGGCCAGAGGGAGAAGCCTCTCCCAGTGATCAGCTTCTGGTGAGCTCAGATGAGCCACTGGAGTTGCTATGAAGCAGAAAAGCCAGCTCAGCTGGACAACGGGGAACATGCAGAAGTGTAGCTGTGGCTCAGACTGAAACATACCCAACAACTGAGCTCCACATGGGTGATGTGCATGATCCCAGAAACCTTCTGAGCCTCGTGTCTTGTGGAGTAGGGGCAAAGCACTTAAGCTGCAAGATTTTTTTTTGGGGGGTGGGGTGGGGCGTAGGGGTGGTGGTGTGTGTGTCACAGCCTCTTCTGTGATCACCTTTAGCTGACCGAGCTATTGTCACAAGAAAAAAAAAAAAAACAACTAGAAAAAGCTATTTTCCCCCTCAAAATATTAAATTTAGATGAACCTTGACATTTCTAGGTGAAAGACCAAAGTCTAGCTCCAGGTAATAGCATATATGCTATGTATATCACTTAGGAAATACATACAACTAATACATTAGTCAAGAGAAGCCCATTAGTCATTTGTGTGTTCACAACACACTTTTCTGCTGCTTGAACATAGTTTCTCCAGCCTGATGAAGTATATACAGAACACCACTCTGATTTTTCTATAGAATACTAGCTGGTATCAGGAAAATGCAAATATTGCCTACTGCTACAAGATCCAAATTCAGAGTACTGCTGTAGCTGAATTGTTTGAAAAGACATATGGCATCCCAAGTGTAACAGATAGTTGAATCTCAAGGGGGAACCATTGTTCATTCATCTGGACCAAGTGACATTCTTTATGCAAGAATAATTCCTGATTAAAGGGTGAGTTTTAATGGAAACTAATTAGGCAACCTCTTTAGCCTGGGCATAATGATCAAATGAGCTGTCACACAGTACCTGATACAATGATCTCACTTGGTACAAGATTTTATTCCTTAGCAATTACACTCCCACGTTGCACTGCATGTGTTTATTGCCTGGAGCACACATGTCAAATTAAAGAGCAGCTTATGCACCTGATATTTAATTATTGCCTAGCACTACAGACAACCGGGAAATGTCAAAGCGAGCAGTCCTGCACTGGAGCAACTAAAACTGATATCTTCTTTGGCAGAGAAAAAAATAGAGATAAAATATGTATGGATGATTCAGTTGTCTCACAATTCACAGTTACAAAAAATGGCCTCCCAAACCTTAAATAATTTACCATCATGCTCAGTGCAGAGAATTCTGTCAAAGCAGAAGAGTATGTGAAACAGGTTCACCAGCTCACATGATTTTTTTTCTATTAGATGCATGTTTGCATGATTAAAGTGTTTACAAGAAAATGGTGGGATTTGAGCTGTTTTATACCGAGTTCAAATACCAAAGGAATCATTTATTTATTCAGGTATGGACTAATTCACAGGTGTTAAAAGAAATATTCATTTTTACAACTTTGTTATCCTGCGGTTAACTTAAAATCATCCTTGGCTTACTGGAAATATTCCTAAATTCCTTCATAGTCAAATCACCCCCTTAATCCTAGTTGTAATAAGTCTGAAATGAAAAGCCGGCAATACTGAAAGAGATGTAAGCAGAGTGTTTCCAGCAAATTGAGACATGCTAATCAAAAAAGAAAGTTTTATGGCTGCAACAGAGGTGCTGACAGTAAGGTGAAGAAAAATCCATGCCACCTCAAGTTCTGAGTGCAATTTTTAATAAAGAAAAAATGTGCACAATACAAAAAGAGTTTCTTTTAGGCATTGATCTGTAATGGAACACCCAAATATAGATCTGATAGCATCCTGTAGCTGTAGAAAGTTGTGTGTATCTTGGACCATTCTACTCCAAAGAAAGGAATCTAATTACCCGTAATCTTAATTGCACAGTCTAATACTAAAAAGGCTTAATAAGAGTGCTTTTGTATTTACAAAACTGCACAGCTTGTGAAAGAACCCTCAAAACATTTGGCAGGAATCCCAGCCGAGGTATGACTGACTGGAACCTCTAATGACTACAACATGTAAACAAGTGTTTTGTTTCGACTGATAATCATTAACTTCCAGTGTCAGACTTATCCCACAAGGTTTTGTTCACTGCTTCACCAGCCCGCTTTACAAAGGCATCTGGTGCTAAGGGGAAGGGGAGGGGGGGAAAAGAGGGGTGAGGGGGCGGAAAGTGCAGAGTGCTATACAGTGTTGTCACTCTTAAACTAAAGTGGCAGTAGGCAAATGAAAGGGTCATGAGGTAAATGCTTCTAACAAGTAGCAAGCTGCTGTGATAATTCCCACCATTCTTTGATGGTCCCTCTTACTGTGTGACTTAGTGACATAATGTGCTAGACCTCCTGGTTATTTTATTTTTTAATGAAGAAAGGTAATTTGAAACTGAGCCTCTCTGGATTATTGTTTCATGCCTTGGTAGCTTTCAAAATTAAATATGAAAAAAAAAAAAAAGAATAGAAGAAAAGGAAATTTGCTTTCCCCAACTACTGCAGTCCTGGAACAATCTGCCTCTAAGTGCTGCATTAAAATAAAAGACAGAGGAGCAGTTGAAGACACTCCTACAAGGACAAATCTGGCATCCTAACAGAAGGGAAGCATATCAGAAATTACACAGGCTGCACTGGTTAGCTCAGCTTTGAAAGGGTGCTCAGCAACGGTCATATTAAAAGTGAATTTTAAAATGGCCAGATCCTCAGCTACAGTAACTCAGCTAAAATGCAGACACTGTGGAGACGCCTTCCCAGATTTCCCATCACTCATTTACTCTAATAGTAAAGTAGTGATGATTCAAATAATTTATGTAGAAACTGGAGAAGTTACTAAAAAAAAAAATCGTGTCTATTATGTAAAGTGTAAAACCTTGCAGTCTATAAACAAAAAACTGGCTAGCCCCTGTTTACATTCTCACCCTTTTCTTAGCCTAAGAAGCACAACTACTTGGGCATCCTTTTAATCACAACACTGTGTATGGCCAGTGTTCTCAGGGCTTGGGAAAAGAGCAGCAGTAGCTCATAGATTGCAAATCGAGTGCTTTGGTGGCTACCTGTAAGTAGAAGGTCATTTGTAAACTCCATTTAACCACTGCTACCACAGAGACTAGTTTCAAAGATTCACACTTCTTTCATGCCCTGCTAGGATCTGCCCGTGTAAGAGGCAGCTGCCGCTCGGTTCGGGCAGAGCCCCGCGCAGCTCTCACCACTGCCTGGAGGAGTTTATGCATGCAGCTCTCAGGCAGCTTTGATATATAACCCCACGGAATCAGGTAGGAGCTGTGAATCACCCGGGTTAAATTTATTTTAAAAACACTTGGCAAAGCAAGTTTGCGATTGTTTAATTTTCATTATAACTGCTGCCTCACGAGATAACGAGCCCTCGTAACAGTGTTTTATATAAAAGCACATTATGCCTTTACACAGCACACACAAATGGCCAGTGATTATTAACAATGTTAAGATGTCAGTAGAACCAAGCCAGCATAACGACACACATTTAGATGCCATAAAAGCTGTAAATGACTGTTACATTGTTTTAAAGGAAGCATCTTAAAAAGGCACTTACAAATAGAGGAAAAGAAATATTTGTTACAAGGAATAGAAATTTATGATGAAATGTCAATCAGATTTGACTTCATGAAAAGCATTAGCCACAAAACTCAGCTAAGCTCATCGCTGCTGCTATTAGTGCTCTCAGTTTTAGGATTAGAGACAAAATGCTCCATAAATAATTTTTGCTTTTACCTTTGACTTGATTTTTTTTTCCCCCTTGCCATTCCAGAATTTCAGTGTTTTGGAATGCTTTAAGAAAACATTCTCAAAGTAAAACTTCAAAGAGTCTAAATGTACACATTTGCCACTGATTTACAGTCTCAGAAAAAGGTCCAACGTTAAATTTAAGTCTATCAAAGAGTAAAAGGTCTAGACAGGGCAATCACTATCTAAATTATTACAAATATTTTAGAGGCTTTTAGCCTCAAAATGTCACTCGGAGCATCATCTTAAATACAAGTGGGTCTTACTCCCATTCACTGGGGGGAAAATTAATATGGTAAGAAGTTTCAAACAGAAAGGACTCATGTTGTTAGGCTGTTATTTACACCAATCCTCCAAAGTTATTCTTGTGAATGCAAAGTTATTAAACTCATTTATTAGGATATGTTGAAGTTAATTTTTTTTTTTTTTTTTAATTAGAAAGAAAAAACGGTTGCCAGTTAGGTTTGCGGGGACAAGGTGTGTGTTGTTGAAGTTTTTGTGTTGTATTTAAGTTACTACTGTCTGGTAAAGAAAACAGCATCATCTAAAACTTGTCAGAAGAATTACTGGTTTGCTCTATGTAACTCACAAGCTCTATAAACCCATAAAAGTTAAATAATTTTTAATTTTAGCTTGTTCAGTTGTGAGGCCACATGCTGCATTTCACTTCCTACATTAACAAAAGGTGTTCAAGAGCAAATGAGTTGTGAATGTTCATTTCTCCCCCCAAGACATGGTTTTATAAACGTAAACCGTCAATGACTTTATTAAAAGTGAATATAAACAGAAATGTGAAATCAAGCATTTTAGACTGTCCTAATTCATGTAATCAGTTGCCAATAATATTTTATTTTTTATTCCTATTTTAATTTTATCTTGGACAGTAGTTCATTTGATTGCAATGTTCAATAAACATTTGCATCTCACTCATTAACCACGGTCTTAATTTTTTCCCCTCATATTATAAACCAGCTACTCTAGAAAACGTGTTAGATAGCTCAAAGAATAAATTGGTACATCTGTATCATTAACATAGTACAGATTTTGAACCAGGTAGACAGGATATTTAAAATATGACTTTAAAACATTAATTTTTCATTGCTCTCATTGGGCACTCAATTGTGAGCCTCGGCAGTAAATTAGTCTTCCTTAAACATGCATTAAATAGATATTGTTTCTCTAAAGTTGGAAATGTATCATTTGTCTCCAGTCAGCTTTAACACTTAGCAGGTTTGTAATAAATACACATACAAGCAACAAAAGCCTGAACATTAGCAGACACATTAAAAGGGCAATTAATTAAGCCACATTAGTATAATGTGATCAAAAACAAGGCATCAGCATCCTTAGGGCAAAAACACGTTTCGGGTCAAACTTTACAGACACGTGCACACATACGGGTGTACAGACACACACAAACAGGCACCCAGAAAGAAGTGTGTATCACACAGACCCTCCCTTTGTGTTAAGTATTTTAAAAAGCAACAAAGCCATTATTTGTACTGGATGCTTCATTTATTTGCACTGTAAATTATTTGAGATCAGATTTTAAAGCTCGTTTGATTTTTGATATCTACAAGAAAACCATTGTCTCATATTGTATATGCTGATTGCCTGGCACCACCCAATGGCAACCATCAGAAATGCAGATGGCAGTTCTTCCAGATGCATGTACAAAAAGTAGCAACACTTATACTACAGAGAATAAGCAGTGTGTGTTTTCTCAAAAATACTAAACAGGTATTTCTTCAGAAACTAGCTGGCTGCTCTTAATTATGTTTTTAATTGGTTCAACAAGTGTGATACTTGAAAAAACTTGAGTGCTGTCCAAAATCCATAACAAAGCAAATTATCTGGCTAGTGAATGCTGTATTTTTATTTATTTTTTTTTTAAGTACCATTAAATGGTCACATTTCTTATGACAACAAAGCTCATAAGCAGATGACAATCACTGTTAAGTCTCCTATGACAGGAAGGCTCACTACACTGTGTAACTACAGAGAAAAGGGCAAAAGTTAATCAGTTCTTTTTAGAGGAATAGGTGAATTCAAAGTACAGAAGAAAAAAGTCTTTTAGGGATTTCTTAGCCACTGCAAGTGTTATTCAAGCCTTAACTGGTCCATGACACACACTATGGATATTTAAAAAATAAGATACATGCACACACATACGCTTCTCAATTAAACAAATTGAAGTGGCTCCTGCCTTCCTCCAGCAGAATACTACAAATTACAGTCTGTAGGAGAAGGAAAGCTGGCCATTCCCAGTGGAGAGACAAAGTCACCACTTAATCCCCAGACTTATCCAGACAGAGCCTTTGTGCAACTCCAATGTAGATTTCCAGCATACAGAATTACAACAAAATGTACAGGCAACATAAAGAGCCCAAAATGCTTTTTTCAAAAATCCTTGGAAACAATTCAGTTTCTTTTTCTCAGAGAAGCTGCTAAAAAGCAACTTGGTATTGCAATGTATTTTCAACACTGTTCTAACTCTAACCTGTCTTACGCTGGTGCAGTCTGCTCTTCATTGCCCTCCTTCTATGAAGCTTTATCAAGTGTGATGATCACTTCCTGCTATTCACAGAAAATAATAAGAGAGAGCAAACAGCATTTAAGCTTGTTCTCTTTTTGTTTAAACATACACATAAGATATTTGAAAAAGGCTGAACTGGCGAGGCATATTCTTTAATTGACAGATTGCTTACCATAGGCTTTGCATGGAACTGAACGTACTGAATGTTCTCAACATTTAAGACCTTCTGGATCTCAAGTGGTACAAACATAGCACCTGCAGAATTCTACAGAAATGAACAGTGCTTTCACAGGAAAAATTAAGTCACAAATGCCATCATGGACTAAAAATGCTGTCACAGCTTTTATTTAATTTCAGATAAGCTGGATCTTTCCAATGTAAAATGAAGTGAATGGAATATAATGAAGTATACTTGCTCCTCTGTTACCTGGTTTCATTGAAAGCTGTTATGCCTTGTCTGTAAACTTTCATTATTTCCATGTAATTCTGTGGAAAACAATCTAAGTATCTACAGCTTATAACACTAGATATTCCTATTCTTAAGGACAGAAAGAGGAAACGAGAACAAACGTATGAGTAAGTTGCAGATATTGCTACAATAATTATAAATTGTTTTAACGACAACAAAACCCCTACCCTTAGATTTCAGGGTCAACGCTGCCATGGAGTGGTATGGAGGCAAAATAGAGATTGTTCTGGACAACTGAGTGCTAGGAAAGGAAATATTTACACAAAATATTTTTTTCTACAGTTCAACACTGGCAAGTAAATGACAGATCCTGGGCCACAGCTCTGCATAAGGACAACGATTCTGCAGCAGATTTCACAACCAGAAAACCACAAAACACCTGCGGCCAGGAGAGTAGCACTTTTCTTTCTACAAAAGCTTCCACAGGAGAGATTCAAAGTCCTTGAACAAATTAAGACACACACAATGCTCCAGAGGTGAGCAGATATTACTACATGCTTTTCGTAGGCAGGGTAGAGGTACACAGGGATTTAATAATTTTCCCCTGATCAGATGACAAGTCTGAAGCATATTTTGTCTTATTCACTGAAACATCTTTCCTCCCTTTTCTTTATTCTCTAGGCAATAACCATGCTAATGACAGAGGTTCACTGAATTCACTGAGAGAATGGAAAAAGCACAGAATACAGTCTTATGATGGTGGATTTTAACTCAGAAGGCATTATTTGTCAAAAATTTCACAGCTTCCAAAAGAAAAGGGAACTAACAGCAACAGCAAAGCTTGCAGCACTAAATATAATAGTACAATTTATATGTTATTTTCACAAGGATAAGCTGTTTTCTAAGGACAAGACAAAATAATCAACCCTATAGAAGCAGCTTGAGTAGTCTAAATATGTCCCAGTTAAAATTGTTAATGAAGCTGCAGAGTGAATGCAAATCTACGAGTCCCAGAGCTGGTGTAGCACCATGTAATTCCTAAGTAACACTGCCTGAGAAGTCCCCTAGCAGCACACCACAATCCCTCCTCAAGAACTGAGTACCCTTGTAGCACATTAGTGGTCTACACAGCGGCATTCGATCCGTTTCTTTAATCCGAGGAGTGCCTTTTTACTTTGTGAGGAATCCAACCCTACTGGGGGGATTTGAACTGGAGGCCCGTGGATCCAAAAACAGCAACATTACTAATGCAAGCGAAGGCAAATCTCCAGCACCTCTTAGCTGGAGTCTTAGGAGGCCTGTAAAAAACAGTGAGAGTCTCTCCCTTGCAGGGGTACTAGTTATAAAGGGTAAGCCATTCATCCGGGTTTAGCAGAAACAAATGGGAGGGGAAAAAAAAACACACACACACACAGGAAAAAGGGATGCTAAATTATAGAGGAACAGTAGCGTGCATGTTGTATTCATTCCAGGTCAGAGTTCACAAGGAATTAAATTCTGGCAGAGCCCAAATGCTTTGATCAGGCCAAATCCTCCCATCTTTAATGTTTCCTTAGGAAACAGCAAAAATGCCAGTGACCTCCCAGATTATTTTTCCCCACTTAGAAGATGATCTGGAGCATTAAAATGAGAGAGATGTGGCTGAACTATTCTGGCTTACAGACAGAGGTTTCTCGGCATATCTTCTCCCCCCTAAAGAAGCAGGAAAATCAGATGCCTAAGAGAACAAGCAAAGAGAACAAACATTTCCCATGAAAACCAGAGGCAAAAGAAGACTTGTTTTCCTGCTTGGTAGCAGGACAGCTTCCCCTGCTGCTGGAAGTCGTAGAGCACTTGTACACCCCTTCCCCTGGAGGCAGCCACCCCCTCCCTCCTGCTGCTGCTGCCCAGTTCCAGGTGAGCTCAGCAGCTCTGAGCTCCAGCACACCAGGCTGACGGGAAAGCCGAAAGGCTTCCCTGGGGTTTTTGGCTCATGACCTCTAACTTTTTGGGATGGTGCCAAAGTACAGCTCTTTCTGTGCTTGTTGGCTCAGCAGCCCTAACAGACTGAACTAAAGCACAGGCCTCTAAAGGACAATTATTCATTTATGCACAATGAGCATACAACCTTATAACAACCAGGACAAATACAGCACTTCAGGGTCAGACTCTGCTTTCGGGTAAACACGAAGTGAATAACAGAGTACATGCAGTTTAGACTTCTTTGAGTAAGTCAACAAAAATCATGTGCTTACAAAGAGAAGGAGATATTAGCCCCACTTGACATAATGCAGCACATATTGCTCAGTTGTGCTATATTCTGCATTGCATTTATTACATTAAAGGGAGAAACCTTCACTGCCATATACAGCTCTCCACGAGCCACCTTGCCCAGAACTGAGTTTAAACACAGACAGCAGGATGGGTCCTCAAAACCTCTCTGGAAAAATTGCAGAGTAAATAGGGAGCACTTGGATCCAAAATTTATGTAGTAATATAAAATATTAACTCCAGTCAGGGTGTGCAGATTTGCCAAAGCCTGATTGGCATTAGGCGATTTTGGCAACATTGCTTCCAAAGGTTTGAGTGGAAACCTGGGTGACTGAGGTGTAAAAAAGTTATATGAACTAGCGTCTGCTTTTAAACCCTTGCACAGCAGAAGAGGTCAACCAGGTAGCTGTTATTCTAAAGGAAAGGAGGTGTATTTAATAGGAGTTTTAAAGCTTCGTATAAATAATACTGATATAGAAGATAACATGAAACCTCACCTGACTAACAGCTTATTCTAAAAAGCAAAACCAAAAAAAGTGAAAAAAAGCCAATGAGCATGGGAAACCAAGAGGAAAAAAAAACCCACGTAGCATATGGGGTTCTGTCATTTCAGCTAATTTCTGTGTTCGTTATTCATTAAGTCTTTTGTCTACATCTACTGATAAAAGGCTTTAATCTCTACACTTCAAATCCAAATCTCTATGAATGACAATTTAAGGCATTTTATTTACCCCGTACTTTAAAAAATGTGGTAATTAAAATAATCTGTTTTACACTTATTAAAAATAAATTATTGCATATTTTAATGTTTTTCCTCCCTGCAACTTTTTCTTAATTAGTTATTTAAACTGCGTTGAAAATCCCAAGCCAATACATTTCAATATTCATTTTTCTATTTCAATTTTTCAAACAAGAAGAAAAGTTCCCCCCTTTAAGCTGAAAATTCAATTAAAAAAAACAGATTAAATACTCATTGGTGTTGGTGTTATTTTACATCGTTCACAGAAAGCTTTTTTTCCTTCAATATTTATTAATGACAACAATCTTGCATGTACCCATTATCCTATGACAACAATCTCTCATGTACCCATTACCTTACATTTATTAGCATCTTTCATCTGAAAAGATCTGGAAGAACTTGACCAAATGGACACTTTTTTCACTGAGATGGGGAACTGATTCACCATTCAACCCCAAACCCCCCTGGAACAGCAATCCTTCAGCTGTTAAGAAGTCCATAGCAATGCTATGAAAAGCAGCAAGCGGTGCCTTACCAAACGTTAGCAGAATTTAGCACAACGTAGCCCCCTTCCCTCTTCCTCCCATTGCATACTGGTATAAAATCCATAAAGTAATTCAACTGTCAAGGCTGATTGGCAAAGTGTAATTACTTCTGTTGAACTCTAAGATATCTGGCCTTGTATCCCCAAATAAAGGATTAGTAAACTGCATATTCCCAAGTTAGAAGTGACTACATGTAATTTGCATAATTTAGTAGCACATACTTTCAATTATGGTGCTGTTTTACTCTCTGAAGAGTTGTCACAAAGCCTACTAGTGCACTACTTCAGTATTAGCAAAGAATTATCAGAAATACTACCAAAAGACAGACTGCCATACCAGAGAGGATCCTCAGGAGATGTCAGCAGGTTTTAGCTGTATGCCATGGCCACACAGCAACACCAGGGAAGAGACATTCAGTCAGTCCAGCAAAGCACTACATCCCAAGCCTACAGGGTTCCATGCAGACACAACTCAGTCTAGGTTGGTGTCTGTCAGGCCATAAATACAACTGCACAAACTCCATTCGGGCTGAACAATTCCAATTAATACATTGCAAAACATCCATGAAGTTCTTTGGACTTTTTCCAGTTGGGTACTTTTTTTAAGGCTTGTTTACACTTTATATATAGATAGGTGCAATAGGAGTGTTTTACTAGTATACACATACAATTATATGTGGTTTAAATTTAATTATAATTCGATGTTGTTAAAGTTCCAGTTAAAGATAGAAGGATACTCTCAGTTCAGCTGAAGCTGAAATATCATTACACAGTGTGGAACAGCAAAAAGAGCAAACTCAGTAAGCTAATGCAGAAAGTGACTGAATTTAAGGGGTGCCTCCACACTGTAAAAAAAAAAAAAAACAAAACAAAAATGAAAACAAAAATTAAAAACAAGAAACCAAAGCAACCCAGTTCTCTCCATGTCTTTCCAAAACGGCCTAGTTTAAACTTTTTCCCAGTTATGCCCATCTTGTATTGGATTTGACTGGGGTGGAATTAATTTTCTTATGCCTATATAGTCATGACCATTGAGTGTGACATGCTTTTTCTACAACACTCAAAAATACTTATTTTCACTAATTTCTGGTTTTCTACTTCACATGTCATAGGAACAGCCACCATTCTTCGTGTCGTCTTTTGTTCCCATGGTGATGACTGGAATATCTCCAGTTGAGCCAGTCTGTTTCCAGGCTTTCAGGTAGATGTCCAGTCTAAGTTTGGTGTTGGTTTTGGTTCCTCCCCTCCCCCTTTCATCTATTCTGCTATTCTTACCAGTGCAGACTGGTGTATTATTCTCATTGAAAGTGAGAAGGTAAAACATGCCAGCTCTGCCTTGGCACAGGGTGTTTCCTGATCTCCAGCATAATTTTTATTGCTTACACTGTTTAATGGCTCCATAATAAATACTGTCTTGCTCTTTCATGCTAATTATGTCATATAGTGGGTGATGTATGCTACTCTTTCGTCAACTGGTTTAATTTCTTCAGTGTTTGGCCAGGACAGTATTTTTCCATGTAGAACCCAGTTTAATTTGGCATAGGATGCCACAACTAAAGATGAAACCTTTATATAATTGGTAAAAATGACATTGCCGCAATTTAAAAATTCAAAATTCTTTAGTTCCCATGTCTCCTTCCCAATTTTTGATATGTAGTTGCCAAGAAACTTTACAATTTTATACAGAGGACATCTTTAAAGAGCTGAAATAGGCTGCTGTCAGACTCAAAATTTTATCAGTTCTTCAGTGTAAATACTACGACCAGATTCCTAGGGAAATTCATTCCTCTGCGCAGTTTCCACCCTCCTAAGCTTCCTTTACTCCTTCCATACAGGGTGTGACCAGAATCTGAAAAAGGAAGCAGTTTTCTGAAGTCACTTTGGAAAGGAAAAAATTAGACAATCCAATACATGCATGCATACGTAAATGTAGCAATGCAAACTCCACATCAAACTGACTTTCTACAGTTCTGTCACTCCTGGGTGGGAGCTGCAGAGTCCCAGGAAGCAGTACAAGCCAAACAGAAGTGAATGACCACTTCTGACAAGTGCCACAGAAGACAGCAACAGGAAAATGATATCTACAGCTGTCAAATCCTAACTCAGAGTGAAGGGGACTCTAGTCTAACCTCCCAGAAACTAACTGCTATCACTCACCACATCCTGATTAACCAATCACTGCAATTCTCTTTGCTCATGCCTAGAGCACACAGGAGGGATAATTCTTGGTTCCCAGGGCTAAGGGTAAACGGGTGTAACAAAAGAACCCTGGTTAAGTTTTGTCCAACTTGGAATGCAATATTTCCAGATAGTTTGCCAGAAGTACACATTGCACTAGATTGAAAAAAGAAAACAGTAACAGATTCATGATATTGCCCAATAACCAGTATGTTTTGGCAGTCTTCAGCCAAGCAAACACACTTTCAAAAAGGCATCAGATTCCTCTTCATTTCTAGAGGCTTTCTCTGTAGTTCAGGTAAGATGGTCAAGCCATATGTACATGACAAAGCAGATTATATCCACAAAAAAATATGAAGTCCAACAGCACGCTCAAAGCCGTGAGGTTATTCTACTTCATATAATTCACATGTTATTTCTAGTTTTAACTCCAGCATAAATTTTGCAAATGTCTCTGGAACACAGTGCTCTGTTGGTAGCTAAAATGGCAGCTGAAAGAGCCAGTGTGCACAACAGCGACTAGAACTGGACCAAACATTTCAGCCTAACGCAGCTTAACACAGCTGAAGATCTAAATTTTAAGGTTTTAATATTGGCACTGTGACTGACTGTCTGCTCTATTAATTTTGTAAATTGACAACACTGAATGAGAGCATAGATCTGCAGATCTCAATGCCAAATACATCAACTGTCATCCTAATGTCTTCTTTCATGAAAGGGAGGGGCACGTGCACGTAGGTATTCTGTACGCTGGATGCAAATTTTCATTCTAGAGGAATTATATTATGGCAAAGCAGAGCTAGGAGAGCTCTACACTAAGGCTACATCCCTCTGGAAATACTGCATGAAAAGGCTTTTTATTTTTAAAGATAAATTACACTTTTTGTATAATTGAGTCACACTTTTCATGTACTACTCAGCCTAGGGATGTCTGCAGGAGAAAAGAACAATATCTTACTAAATCTCTTTTAGGATCATTAAATTTAGATCACAAAACTCTCACAGGCATGCAATTCCAAACATGTCACAGAAACAAAAGGAACAACAAAAAGTGACAAGCTTCGCTTACATTATTTTCCTTCTTTACAATGATGTTTAAGGTAGCAAAGTGTTAATGAATTCAGTACAATGTATCATGCATTGTGTTAGAACTTTTATATTGTTGAAAAATTGTCATATTTGGCTAGGCAGCTGCATGGAGAAAAAAAGCTCTGACAATATCTAATTGAGTCTATTTTTACTGTCTTTCAGATAACATTGTTAGAATTATGTACTGTACATATTTCTTATTTTTAGTTTCATACTCCCTCCCCCCTCTTCACAGCCCTTCACTGCAACAGGATTTTACTACTGCTGATATAAATCCAGGTCATTTTCAAAAAAGAAGAGTCCTATTCTGTAATATTGAAATGGGTCTACAAGCTGTTATGTAAATGACTATTAATAACAGAGTATTGAGGACATGTGCCTCTTATAAGCTGGTCCTTCTCTAGAACGCTGACTGGGACACAAAAGCTTCAGGCTCCATTTCCTACTTTCTCATATGCTTCCTGGGCATTTTCAAGCTAAACATTTCATCTCTCTCTCACTCTTTTCAGTAAAATGGTAACAGCAGAATATTTTCTTTCCTTTTTTCCCCCCTGCCTTTTGAGTCCTTTAACACAAAGGCTGTTTTCTGTGTGTGTGTATATCTCATGCCCAGCGTAATTGCACCAGCTCATACACACACGATTTCAGGTATTGGATGGGATATTTGGAGGGCTTTCACCACAACAACCTTATATCTCTCATCCTTACACAACCAGCCTATTCTCAGCCTTTTCAGTCGTGGTTTTAGCATGAGTGTCCCAAGCCTTTCTAGTCTTGAAGGAAAATCAGGTAAAGAGAACTACAAGGCTAGGAAAAGCATGGCTTGTGCCTCATCCTTTCCAGTAATTCACTTCCACACTTGAGCTGGCTGGGTGAATTGCACAGCACTAATCAGGACTGTCAGGAGCAGTCATTTCAGACTGACAGTCTATTTAAAAGGAATCTGATTGCCTGGGGTTGCATACACCAAGCAGCACCACTGTCACAAAGCACCTGCAGAAAGTTACTCTTCTGCACAGCCAGCCAAGAAGACTGGACCTTCAGTTCGTGCAAATGTGGACACTATATCCCACTTCCACACAAGAGACCAGCACACCAAACTAGAAGAAGCAAGTCAGGTCAAACAGCCTCAAGTCACCACACAGAAACACATTTATTTAAAATTATTCCTTCTCGGGCTGTATCTCTCTTAAAAAAAAACATCCCACAATTTAAAAACAATAAAAAAAACACCCCCATCCCCAAATGTTGTTTAAATGTATTTTTTTTACCCACAGACTTTTAGGAACAGGATCCTCAATGCAAATTTCGACCAGTCATGACCCAAGAGAGCATTTTGATATATATATATATATATCCACACACACTGTGGAAACTATCAAAAGCTGGGCTCCACAATGCTTTGGAGGAAAACATCTATTGAGAAGCAGCAGAATTGTTTCAGGGACAAGGTGCAGGAAAAGACAGTAAAGAGATGGGAACCAAACCACCTCACAAAAATTACAAAGACTGTTCAGCTTGCTTGCTTTGAGTTTCTATGACTTTTCTGGTTAGCTCTTATTAGCACTGCCAATATTTCTCCCCAGGAAGTAGAGGAAAAAAAGTCTCATCCTGCACTTCGATGAATGTATATTTGTGTGGGTACATTGAAATACTGAGCAAGAAGTCAAAACTCCAGAAAGTGAAACTAGCGCATTTAAGGGGGGTGAGAAGTTTTACTTCTACTTTTTACTTTTTTCCTCCCAAAAATAGAAACATTGAGTTTAGAATGAAAAGCAAGATACCATTTTGCAGAAGACTGGCAACGTAAAATACAACTCCCCTACACCTCCTCCTCACCATTCTTCACACCCTCTCCTATAAAAATATATTGTATTGTATTCTGCATGACACCCCATATTCTCATCATAGAAACCTAATATTGAAACTCAAGCTTGTGTGAGCTTTAGGATGCCAATGGGGACACTGCTTGTTAGAGAAATAGGAGTGAAAAAAAGGAACAAAAATAGGACTTGGAAAGCATGGCAGTCTCAAGGAAGAATAGTTGGGATCTAATGAGGAGCTGTACCTGCGAAACCTAATAGCCAGGACAGAATTGGCCATTCAGGGTGACTTACTTAAAATAGTTCTCACAGCAGAAGTGCTCCTAACTGTTGTAACACACAGCTGTAGATACAAGTAACAAATGCAGGAGTTAGTAGACCTACTCCTCTGTTACAGGTGCCCGGAGGCTATGGTCAGACATCCAGGATATGAAAATGGATACACCATATAATCAAGACCATAATGCCCACAGCATTCACTTCCATTTAGCCTGCAGGCTTCTGAAAGTACAGGGAAAAGTCTGGTTGATTATGGGAACTGGCTTTATACATATATTGCCAAAGAGAGCAATATTCTCTAATATGATAACACCACATTTCATTTTTTATGAGTTTCCTGATTTACGGTGCAGAACGTACTGGTCTGAACAGATGGATTTAGGAATCGATTCGTTTGTGTGCAAACTCCCTTCTGTTATTAAAAAAAAAAAAAAAATCAGTATCATTTTCATGTGTGGATCTACACAAAGACTAAAAATGGAATGTCGCCAACTTTGTAGGCTGAACTGTAATAACCTTAACACAGATTCTACCTGTCTCTCTGCCTGTTTTCAGGACATGTGAAGACTGGGTCTCACATGAAATTTTTTTTTAAAAACAAATTAAATCTGCTCGACTACTACCATTTACTGTCTAGTGTTATTACATGACTGCATATAAAACAGTAAGTGCTAATGACAAAAACCCAGAAATACTTAGTAAAGAGGATTTCCACTTTCTGAATGCAAGATGAGCTGTAGCCTTGTGATTACTGTGACATTTATTATTAATAGTATATTTTTGGAAATAAAATCATATGTCAAGTTTTTTTGAGCAACATACAGGCTGACCCTTAACTGTCTAGTGCCCATACTCAAGATTATGGTTTAACACGGGAAAATAAACACCACATTGAGGTGTTTTTATGTCCACTTTCAGGCCATACACAGGATAACCATATGCACAAGCCACTGGCAGAAGCACAGAACATGAGAGCAGTACCTGATTATCAGCTCCTGACCTCGTACCTGCACAACTCATATAACATAAGCAGCTAAACTTCCACCTTGGAAATGGTCCACAGGGCTTGTGGAAGTCAGTTCTAGTCTCTCACTGCTTTGATGGTTAGGTTAGCTTCACAATTTTCAACCTGAATGACCAGCTCATACCATTTGTTCCCAAGTGCTGGGTGTTCTTGTACCTTCACTTCCACTGCATAGCCTGCTTCCCCTGTTGTTGAACTTTTCTCCCTTTTCCTTCATTCCTTCCTGTCCCCCATGCTGTCCTTAAGAGTTTCTTGGGTAAATTACAGTTCACAACGACCTACTTGACAGCAAAGTATTCATTTCCATTTTGCACAATTATGTAAATGATTTATTTAAGCATCCCATTGAATGTGTGTACATATAACACACCATTGTTACTAGGAACTGAATTATCAAGCATCTCAGCATGACACGAGCAAAAACAGAGACTTCATTTTTTTGTCAGTAGGAACACTTATGCTCACTAAGGCAAAAAAAAAACACGTTTGGGCTTTTAGTTCTGTTTATAGCAAACTCAGTTTTCAGAGGGGTTCTACAGGACACTTCCTACCACAGCAGAGTTGAAGCAAGAGCGTTTTCTCTGAAGTGTCTCTGCTTCTGGCAATTGTCAAAGAACACACACGCTGGACTAACCATACCATTCATTTGTCCCAGGATGTGTCATGCAAGCAGCTCTTACAGCTGAGTTGTGATACTAGACCAATGCTCAGGCTTGTGAACAAATTCCTGGCCTTAGTGTCAGTCCCACGCCATCCTTCATTTTGAGAACTACCCTTAATAAAATTAGCAGAGACTGATTATACATTTTTCTCTCTCAAGTAAACACTGAAAAATCATCAGAGGGAAACAAGGACATCCAGAAAGGGTCAAAGTTTGAAAGAAACATATGTAACAGCAAGTAACCATATCTCTATTGTGTTCCCTGTTTATAATCCAGGAAACTAACTAGCAGGAAATCAAAGATGTGCTAGAAAGTAAACCCAATTTTGAAACATCAGAAACAAAGTTAAACTTCATAAGCCAATGTACAATTCATCTTGAAAATGTGGAAAAATTAAGCCTTGTGCATGGTTTGAGGCATTATCAAATTTACACCCTTAATATTTAAAATTATGCAATTGCTGCAAGGCCTCCCTCTATCTCTTTTGGAAAATCTAATACAAAACTTTCATTAAAGGAGACTGTGGAGCCAGATAATTTCCACATACCCCATTTAAGAAAGCTTTTATTTTACAGGTCAGCTTTGCTTGTAATACATGAGCATTTTGTAAAAGGCTGTAACTCATGCCAGTTAGACTAGTGGATGAGCTGCAGTAGAATAGAGATTATCCTGGTGACATGGGGGAAAAAGAGTTCATCTAGCAGCTCTATCTGGTTAATAAAATATGTATTTTGCATTTTGAGACTAATTTCTCTCCCCCTTTGCATTTCACAGCCCATTACAGCCTGGTTGGGGTTGGGTTTTTTTGTTTGTGTTTTGCCCCTTTTTTTTTTAATTTCCACCTGTTCACCTTCCTCACCTCCCATGTACTGCTTCTAACTCTCCATGTACCCCATCCTGTCCACTTTCCTACACACCATCTGACTGGAGATCTACTTCATTTTCTACACTGCTTTGTCTTCCATTGTAGAGCAATTCCCACATAACTGGGTCCTCCTTTCAGGAGCTTCTCATGCCTATCATGTCCTGAATTACTCCTGGCCTCACAATCACCTTTTATTTACCTTTGGGGGTGCTTTTTATCATCTTCTCTCCTCTACACCAGGCATCTAGATATTCACAGCATTGTGTCCTGTGCATTGTGAAGGCAAACAGCAATCTCTTTGCTCCTACAGGCCATGTCCTCCTCTAGCAGGAGGGAGAGCAAGTATGTCACTACTGCTTTGATTTACTGCAGATTTCCCAGACAGGAAGCCAGAAATACACTCCAATTTTGTTCTTTAACCAGGGGTCTTACAGTTCACATAGGGGGTTCCCAAAT
>NW_008593269.1:0-4043 GCF_000691845.1 Merops nubicus | reverse complement strand
AGGAATTTTGAAGTGTGTGTACTGAAAACTAGGACTTTTCCGTGTAGGATAGCCCAAGAAAGAGAAGAGGAGAAGGAGAAACCAACACCAAACCATTGATGCCCAAATTCTGTTCCCACAGAAGTCACAATAACCCTCAGGCTCAGGTCATCTGGTTCGAAGGCCCCAAGGATCATTGACCAAGTGCAGATTATGATGGTTTTACCATTCAGCAGTTTCTCTTTTCATATCCCCTCTTCTCACCAAGAGATACACTCTGTACTAGAGCTTACAAAAAATAAAACCCATCTATGCTTTCCGTGTCAACATCCAAAAAGGGGCAGCCTTTGTCATCTTGTGCTGCTCAAAAACAAAGCAGAAAATCTTCCTCATTTATTGATTTCAGAGCCCTAAAGGGTTTGAAATAGTGTCTTTGCCTTTTAAGCCAGAAAGGTGGGAAGCCACAGCACAAAAAAGGTATTAGCCTTAGAGCAAGGTACAGCCATTAGAGCAAGAAAGCTCTAGTCATACTCTTGCTGTGCCAGTGGGGTGGGAGACTGCAGAGAGGGACCTTATTGGTGTGTGCACCCTGGCTCATGGAGCAACCAAGCTCTTACTGCTCAGAAGCAAGCAAAAGCCTGCTCAGAGGCCAGGCTAGGGCCCTACCCTGGTTAAAGAGAAAAAGCACTGAAAAGATCAGAGACACCAAAGTCACACCTCAGACTGTTCCTGCATACATCAGAAAAGTCATTTTACTGCAAAACTGGTCAGAAAGTGCAGACAACCATGTTCCTACTTCCCTTCTTCCGACCTCAGAGAATTAGTCAGTGACAAGTATCACCTCATGTAGCACAATGGGGAGGGATGAACTTCTCCCCTAAGCTTCCATCTCCCCACCACTCAATTATTCAGCATTCAGCAGTCAGAAACTACAGGTCAGCTTCAAAGCAGTGAGTCTGTGAAACAATAAAAGCTGCCATTTAGCCTGATCTGATATTGGGAAATTTCTGTAGGGCAGGACCATGCTTTCTCAGGTAAGAAAATAAGAGCAGAAGGCAGCTGAAACTTTTCTTACATCACCTATTGGTGTACACTTGGCAATTCAAATTCAAAAAGGCAATGCAAAAAAATCACATCTGCCCCAAGGCAAGTAAGGGGATAACTATCTGATTGACCTTTAATTAGCGCCAACTCAGATTGCTCCATCATGTCTACAGCCACGCACTGAACCACTTGCAGAAAGGAAGTTATTTATCCCAATGATCTCCTGTAAACTTCATCTCCTGTGTCATCTGAAAAGATTGCCAAAATACTCTTCATTTACTTCCTAAAATAAAGGCTGGTTCAACAGACCTTCCACAAGAGAAGCCAAGCAAGCAACCCTTTCTCTGTCACAGAGCAGGCAAGTTTCTCGCTGCTGGAATGCAAGACCCCAAACTTCTTTGGCATGTCTCCTGTACATTGACACAAAACAGCACAGGAAGGAATAGCTGTTTGACCTCTCCTCTTACTGACAATAAGCACAACAAACATATGGGATGTATCTCTGTAGTGAGAAGAGCAGATAAATTCTTTATTTAATGTTATCGGAGGCTGGAAGCATTCTGTGACTTAGAAAGTCTCCTATAAAAGAATCTCTTCATGAAAGCCTGAGTTTATCACCGTGGAAAGAAATATATTTCAAGATCTGGTGACCTGAGGCTTATGAAAAGCATCAGGCTACAACCAACTTCAGGAAGTCAGAAGTAAAACAAAAGGAACTTAACGGTTTTAAAACCGTTCAAAAGTTCAACTTGCCAGAATAAATTTCCCTACTTTAAGATTTGTAGAAGAAAATAAAGCACACAGATTTTAGTTTTTGAAACCACGTTTCTCTAACTAGTCGTCCAAGGCTCCATGGCAGGAATATTTGACAACATGCTCTCTCTCATCTCTGCTCTGCCTATGGCACACCAGAGCCCTTCACCCCAACACAGCCACCGTCCTTTTTCAGTGATCAATGCCGACCCGTCATCCGCCAATATGGAAGATTCTTTCCTGATCTCAAACAGGTATCATGATGATAGTCTGTACCCTATAGTGCCACATCTACGGATTCTGCTGCATAATTTGTCACCTAGAATGACATCAAGTCTCTTGTAGCTTTTCTGAACACACTGCATAGATTTCAGTCATCCCCTATTACTTGGTATTTTTCTTTAAGACCATTTACTCTGTTGGCCTAAAAGACTTCAATATCTGACAAGGAAGAATACAACAAAAAAAAAGCAAGAGGTCAAATTTTAGTTTTGCATCTACTCACAAAGCTGCTCATTTTTAATGAAACTGAATAATCATTAAAATTCTTTGCCACAACCATAGCACCTGTATACTCCATGGAGCTTCAGAAGAGGTGCTGTTTTCCAGCAGAACTAGACTTAGGCCTAGCTTGTGTTAACAGCTCTAGGAAAACAGAACAGAAACCACTTAAATCTACCTGAGTTTAAGCCTTCTTTCTTGTTGAGACAAGTTGTGACTGTGCAGAAAATCTTTAATGCTGTCATGCTACTGTCGTTATCAAGTATCAGAGGTATTCACTCAGAACCACAACAATGCAAGCATAACTTTCACCATGTCAAAAATACAATTAATATTATACTTCCTACTCAACACTGGACCACAGCATGAGTGGAAAAAGGAAAGGCAAGACAAACAAACAAAAAAGAAGATGTGGGAACTTGCTCCTTGGGAAAAGGCTGGAATTTCAAGTCTTGGCACTATTTATCCATATGCATGCTATGATTTCTTATGCACATTCTCTATAGCATGAAAAAGCCTACATCAAATATGACCACCTTCAGAAGATTCTGTGTGGGTTTTGAAAAATCACTCTGCACATTCCAGTGCTAGTAAGTACCCACACTGAGTTATGAATAACTCCTAACATGTCTCAAAGCCAGCAAGCCCCTGGCACTACTTCAGGATATGCCTGGCAAGAAAGAGTTTTCCTACAGCGGTCACACTAGGCTCAGGTAGCATTTTGGAAAAGGATATTCTACCTACTGAGCAAACTTTTTTAACGAGGGGTCACCCAAAACTCTTCTTGATATGTAGAAGTGCAAATGGGTTTTTAAGCCTGGTTTCCTCAGAAAACAAGGCTGATGCAATCACATTCGTTTAACTGTTTTTCTCTAAATCTTCCCATATCAGCCACATTTGCAAGTAGAACTAGTATCAAAGATAGTACATGTTGAGTGAAAACAGGCTGTCAATAAAAGGAGAAGCTTCAAGCTGGGCTTGTGCACCTACTGGTCCCCAGAAAAGTTTACACTGAGGAGACCAAAATTATTTTGTGCTTTTGAGAAACGAGGATGATGACCCTAGGGTAAGGACAGGAGATCCTTCCAAACCATGGAAAATGTAAGATTTCACTATCAAGCATTATGTGAGATTCCATCAAAAAAACAGCCTGCAGTGGTGCCTGTGCTCATGGAATTATTTGCTTTTACCTTTCATTTTAACGTTAGTATTCATCTAGCTCATCAACGTTAGTGCTCAGAAATATCCTGTTCTGATTGCACTTGTGCATGTCTGTACAATTTCAAAGCTACTTCATTGCTTTTTTTGCTCCTATTTGAAAAAGGAATCTGCATCAGATTCGTCAACAGATAAGCTGGGCAGACAGGTCCCTTCCATCAACCCCATCAATTACACAGGCCTCTTGGAAAGAGCCTACATCTTGTAGTTCCTTTATGCATACATTTTCTGAATATTTGTATTTATATCACTTATTTCAATGACCCTAGGAGTACGACCCCTTCTAAGTTTTCCTTCTCTAAGTGGGAAGTATGATTTGGCCCCCAAAAGCAAGGTCCACCCCCAATTTTTCAGAGCATGAAGGAGAAAGAAGCTAGAGCTTTAGTTCACTCTTAAATCTGGTTTAGAGCTCTGAAAGTACATCTCTGTTTGCACTGTGTTCTTGTTTGGCAGATAAGTGATAAAATTGCTCCGTTTTCTTGGTGCTTTCAGCTGATAACAGGCAGATCTTACATGGTTTGCTTTAAAAAAAAAAAAATATATATATA
>NW_008593268.1:3679-5235 GCF_000691845.1 Merops nubicus | reverse complement strand
TCTCCAAACTGCGGCACCTAAGGCTTGCCTCTGACTTTAGTTGTAGTCTAGTCTTTCTATAAAGTGAGAAAGCAAACAAATGGTGCAGGCACCGTTCCATCCCTCCCCATGGGAAACAGTTTTTATAACGAAGATATCTATTGTGACATGATGTGAACAATAGGGTAGTGGTTGGGTTTTTTTGTTTTGTTTTTAAAAGCACTGCTGAGGTTTTATCAGGCTAAACACATTACAAAAGTAGTTACACACAATTATGAGCAATCACCAGCTATAGGTGTTAACACTGGCTACAGATGCATACTTATATACAGAGTTAAATATATTGATATAGCAGTGTAACAAATGTGCGTCATTCCAAAGGTAGTTACAAACTTGTAAACATATATTCTATACTATAAACTGCTCAAGCAAGATTTAGAACTAAATTTCAGAGAGCTTTCTGAATTTACATCTTTGTAACTGCTAACCTCTCAGTTGTAAAGCTACACAGGGAAACACTAAAATCCCAATTAACTTCAACAGCACTGTATCAACATCTGATCTTGCAATAAGATTCCACAATGTACATATACTGAGGTAGACCAATCACAAATATATTTATTAAACCCTTAGACTGTAGCTGAACAATGAATTAGGCATTTACATGGTCTATGGACGAGCTCCATGTATCAGGTACATTCGGGGTGCATGGAGGATAGGTGTTTATAACCATATCTGCACTCTCTAGAGGTCTCACCAACTGGAACCAACTCCTGATTTACACTGGGAAGTATATAATGATGGCCACACGAAGGGCTCTAGAAAGGTCTATTACATATACATCCATATCACCTGCATTCACTATTCTGTGAAAAACTACCAAAAATAGAGACTAATTAGATCTCACCTGTACTCTTCTGTCACTTCTACTAATGCTAAAAACAGATAAAAGATAAATTGTAGGTAAGCAAGTTCAGAAATATTACAGCAAAACCAGAACAAATTTCTAATTCCATCACATGCACATTCTCTAAGCCTTGACATAAAGAAGTCCTGTCTCACCCAGGTATTTAAATGTAGTGGTCTCACATCAACATTTGCAGAGATGGCAGTACTCCGTTGGCCTTATTGTGGCACTCTTGATCATCCCCATAGTTCAGTAGACTTTTTTCTTTGTCTTTACATTTCTTTATTATTCATCATCTATGGCCATAAATGAAAACAAGGGCCCCATTTCCTAAGACCAACAAGTGAACTTAGAGCTTCCCTCTGGCAACAGCAGAACTAGGAAAAGAAGAACTGCAAAGTTCAATTAAGAAAAGCATGGAAGATGTGCAGACCAATGCAGTGCTTGGAAAACTCAAGAAAAGGCAGTAGGATTTAGAATAAATACTTGAATAAGCCTGCTATGAGATCAACCTCCTATTATCAAGTTATCTTAAGCAATGCTTTCTTACAAAGTAGGGGAGCACAGCTGGAAGAAGCAGGACAGTTGTAAGAGTTGATCAGAAGAGGAATATTGTCTAAACCTTGTCATCAGAAACTTGGACAATAAGGTACCACGAAACTTAGGCTAA
>NW_008593268.1:0-3648 GCF_000691845.1 Merops nubicus | reverse complement strand
CAAGAGTCTGCGGCAGCCTACCCGAGACGCAGTAGCTGATCC
This sequence comes from Merops nubicus, assembly GCF_000691845.1. Lineage (NCBI taxonomy): Eukaryota > Metazoa > Chordata > Aves > Coraciiformes > Meropidae > Merops > Merops nubicus. Next base: position 3,606 of record NW_008593268.1, on the reverse strand, counting down.
CTGGAATGGAATGCGGTTCCTATGAATACAAAGGTGCGGACACCCCGGGATGGAGTCAGAACTGCATGGCATAAAGTGTACTGTACTGTGCTGTGAAGTGTGCTGTGACTGTGCCATGAAGTGTCCAGTACTGTGCTGTGTACTCTACTGTGCAGTTCTGTGCTACCTGGAGGAACCAGATCTGCTAAATTAAACTGTCTAGCTATTGTTAAGGAAGATTGATCACAACTGCTATCTCAGCACTGATGAAGAAATCGCAGACTTGGGTGAACTTTGCTCATTATAATATACGAAAACACACCTCCTGGCCAAAAGCTACCCGCCTCTAAGGCAGACCACGCCTTGGACACTCTTCCCTGGGCATTCTTGGTAGCCTCGCTCGAGAAGGCTAAAATTGGCAGGAGGAAGGGGGAGATTGGCAGAAGTCCATGGGACAGAGGAGGAGCAAGGTGCATCACCTGGCATAAAAGATGGCTTCTTAGCAACCAAGAAGGGAAGCTTTCCCCACCGAGGATCACGACGATTGGAATGACCAGCGGGATGCCACAGGGGCCTGGGACCATAGGGACGCCTTGGACCCGTGGTGGTAGCTATTACTCTCTTTCCTCTCTTTACTTTAACATTCCTGTCATTCTTTTACCTATCACATGCCGCTTTACAGGCAAACAATAAAGTTCCACTGTTTGATTGAAGTAAACCCCCCCCCTTTTTTTTTTTTCTTTTGCTCTTTGAGATCGCAGCAAGCGAACCATCACACGTCCGCCGAGTTCAGCGGACTGTGACAACAGTGCTAACAGGCATACTGATTTTCCTAGCCATTGACATTTTATGAAAGGATAAAGTGTTTGATATGACTGTCATTTTCAGCTGATAAAAAAAGGCAAAGAGTTGAAAATTATTGGAAGCCTCCAGCTGCAAATAATCTGCTTATCTGCTTTTCAGTTACTTAAGACCCCGTGTTAGACACACTCACATCCATGTTATATATAATGCTATGTAGCATACAGCTTGCAGAAGTCACTTTCAACTACTACATTTTTATGAAGCTGACTATTTTAAAAAGGCTTTCAATCAGTGTAGTCAACACTGCTAAGCACTACTGAAGGTCAATTCTCTAAGGTGCACATATGTCTGTACACAGACAGACATACACATATGGTAGTTTGCATCTCTTGGGGCTTGACACAAGCACAATTATCAGTTAAGGCCAGAGGGTGCCCCTGTAATCTAATCTGACCTCAAAGATAAATAGTGATTGAGCTATAAACAGCTATGGTTTCCTATAGAAAAGAGTAAAAGAAACACAGAATTGGTTTGCAGTTAACTGAAGGATTTTTAGCTAATGAAATGGAAACTTGTGCAACATCAACAAAAAGTGCCCAACAGTAATTATTTTAACAGCTACTGAAATGGCAAATACTCCCTAAAGTAAAATTTGATTTTTGCAAGCCCAAATTATATGATATATTTGCTTTAAAACAATTTTGCAAGTTCAGCACTTATGAATATTTGTTATGATTGGATGTAATTCATGCCATGGCAAAATATTAACGTATATCTAAAAATATCAAATTAACTCATTTCAAATCAACGTGCAAAGGGGAGATATTAAAACATTACCAAAATACAAAATAAAGAACAAGCATTTTGCAAAACTAATTAAGTAATTGGATCTCTAGGCTTTTAGGAAGTTTTTAATGCAGCATAATAAATATCATCACTCACTGTATTATTAGGTATGTTCAATGCTCTATAGAATGGCTTGATTAAAGTTGACATAATTGGGCATACTACATAAAGCAAGAACACCTCAGAAAAACATACTAAAACAAGTTGTAAAGTTTAAAGACAAACAAATAACCAAATGTAGGAATTTGGTGTTAAAAGCAACATTTTAAATCTCTCCCACACTATTTAAACTTATTTGTGTGTAACTACAAACAGATGAATCAGGCTGAGCTTCATGGAACTGTGAAGTGTTTTCACTACCTGTAAACTCAGTGCTGGTAGAATCCTGTTGAGTTGTGATTTATTTCATTTGTACAAAAATATTTTCTTTTTCCAAAAATCCATGCAGCACATCCCTAGAAATATTCAGGACAGTCTGCTATAGAAGCACTGCAATGTTCAAAAATTATTCTGCTGTTCCATGTCACATGAGATTTAAGTGCTGCGCTAAGGTGCCAGATGATAGTCTCTACAAAAAAAACCTGTCAGAAGGACAATAAAGTTCTCCTACAGCAAGTCCATTTTGGGTCTGTAATGTAGCAGTAGAGGTGCTTTCTGCAAGACAGAATCATCAGACAGGTTAAGGGACAAAACCAAAATAAATTCTTATACTTTATAAACAAAACTTATCCATGTCATAAATTAAAGACTAGAGAGACTATCAAAGTAGCTATATTCCAAAATTTCACCAATTTACCACACCAACAGAGCCCCCCGAAAAATAATCCTTCTACTTTTATCTCAGTAATTGATCATCCTAAGAGTAGCTAAGACTAGGTCTGGCCATCTAGAATAGAACCTGCTCCCAGCAGGAGCCAATCACGGACTCTTGGGGAAGGGCATAAGAACAGGGCAAGTAAATAGCAATAGTCTCCACAATGCTCTCCACTCTCAATCAATTCAGGAATTTCCTAAGCTAAATGTGAAGCCTTGTACTAATAGTCCTCATCAAATAATAATTCTGTGAATTTACCCATTGCTTTTTTAAAACTATGTAAACTTTTAACATCTACAACATCCTGCAGTACAGAGTTCTACAGTTCAAGTTTACACAACATAAAGAATGGTCATAAAAGCCTCTGCTGCATGAGTTTGTGTGAATTGGCTCTTTAGGTACTTATGTGCATGGATGGAGGAATAGTCACCTGAAAAGAGCAGACTAAAGAGAGGAAAAGTACATGCTGAGAATCACAGAATGTTTGAGGATGGAAGGGACTTCTGGAGGTCATCTGGTCCAACTCCCCTGCACAAGCACAGTCACCTAGAGCCAGTTGCCCAGGACTACATTCAGAAGGCTTTTGAATATCTCCAAGGTGGGGAGACTCCACAACCCTACTGGGTGTTCTGTTCCAGTGCTCAGTCACCATCAAAAGGTGTTTCCTGATGTTCAGACAGAACCTCCTGTGTTTCAGCTTGTGCCTACTACCTCTCATCCTGTCACTGGGCACCACTGAAAAGAGCCTGGCTCTGTTCAGATGCCATTGGCATCACGGAGACATGGTGGAATGACTCCTATGATTGGTGTGTTAGATTAGAAGGGTATAAGCTCTTCAGGAAGGACACCCAGGGGAGGCAAGGAGGGATGTTGCCCTCTATGTCAATGAACAGCATGGAGCTCCACCTGGTGAGCGATGACAATGAGACTGAGTGCCTATGGGCCAGGGTGAAAGGAAGAGAAGGAGACATTACAGTGGGGGGTCTGCTACAGACCACCTGACCAGGAGGACCAAGTGGATGAGGCCCTTCATAGACAGAGAGGAATCACTGCTCATTCACAAGCCCTGGTCCTCATGGGGGACTTTAACCACCCCAATATCAGTTGGAGGGACAACACAGCAGGGCATGATTGATTTCCTCAATCAACTGTTAAGGAGAGTC
>NW_008593267.1:0-736 GCF_000691845.1 Merops nubicus | reverse complement strand
AAAAAAAAAAAAAAGTTAAATAAAATTGTTATAGAAGAATGAATATTATCTCTCTTTCTGAACAGAGATATAAATCATTTCAATAATTTTCCTGCAGATTTTAAGGTTTCTCAGCTGTCTTTTAAGCTTCCATTCAGGCATGTAATGCTAGTTTTGTGTTGCATGTTAGCATCTGTTGTATATCATACCCTTATGTGCAGCCTTGCTCTCCTCTGATGAAAGCCAGATGAAATAGTTTGATTTAATTACTTAAAGCTATGCATACTGGCAAGAAAACCCAGAAATCTCTTAGGATTTCATTTTGCCACAGCCCATTTGCTTTCCTCTTCCTCAGAGTGTAAACCTTCTAGGCTGGCACCCAGAATTTTATTTATTTTACCATAAATAAGACAAATTATTCTTATTTTTAAAGCATAAAAGGAATGCTTCATCTCAAACACAGATCTCTCCTAAATATTATTAGCCATAAAAAGCAACAGAGGAAAAATATGCAGTGTTTTGGAGAGGAAACAGTTATTTTCCATTATTTTCTGGGTGGGCTAAATACTGCTTAATATTAAAAGGAAGGTTTGAGTAGTGCATGTAAAAGCAGGAAACTTGAAACAGAAATAGATTAAGCTTAGCTAGGACCATGCAGAGCTGGATGTGGTGGGAAAACATCCAAGAGAACATGCTGAGAAACAGGTGCACACAGGACAGAGCAGAGAGGAAAAGGTCAGAGGGGGGAGAGCTACAG
>NW_008593266.1:36093-59427 GCF_000691845.1 Merops nubicus | reverse complement strand
GCCCTACCCCAGCCCAACCAGGGCATACTGCAAATTGTTTATAACTTCCCTAGACTAATGGCAAAACGCACCTGAATAGAGCTTCACCCACTGAGAGCCTGCAAGTTCTTTATGCACAAACTTTTCCTTTCACAAAAAAAAAAATAAAATTAAGGTGTATACAATAGTAATATTTTCTGGTGTACATCTGACAAAAGTGCATCAACAATTAGAGATGACAGAGTATTTTTTACCAGCTAGAGGTATGTGATATTTTGGTTACTCCAAAACTCTTTAGAAATTGACAGTCATTCTTATCCTTATGAATTTGGCCTTTGCTTCCTTAGCTTAATTCTAAAAGAAGCCAAGCAAAACACAATTAGGTGATGCTAAGTAAATTTTAGGGACTCATCAAGCTGTCATTCCATAGGAATTGTAATTCTTGAGCATAGCAAGTGAAACTGGGAAAAAACCCCCGACAACTCATAGGGGTCTGTATGCACATTTTAAGCCTTAATATGCATCAATCACTTATTAGAAGTCCTGAAACACAGCAGCAGAATTGTCTTGTCTTGAATCATTTTGAGTGACAGAAAGATTTGGCCATGGTGTCTACTGTTGTTCTACAAGGAAGATAATATTGTTTCATAGTGTGCTGTGTGATTAAGTGTTCTTTGTTACCTTGTGTACTTTTCTGCAGGGTTCCTGCCAATTTAGTGTGATAGCAAGTCTCAAGTATTTCAAGCAGAACAGTAAAAGGACTTGAAGTAGTGGGTCAAAACCCCAGAAAAAGTTTTAAGAATAAGGTTGATAGAAGGAAAGAATCTCTTTTTCTTTTGCTATCTGCTATAGCTGAGGGGAAAAGATCAAAACCAAGATATGAAGTATTAAAGTCCTTTTGAAGTAAGGACACAGACACATATGAGACTGTATTCTCTGATTTCTCATGACTGTTTCTGTGGGGTTTCTCCTCACTGTAGAGTGGAAGTCTCCCCTACCCTTACAATGACAAAATTAATTTTCAGATCTTTTTACCCCTTCAGTTACTCGCAAAGTTTACAACTATACTAAAATTTCTCCTAATATTAGGCCAGCAACACTAAATTATTGTCTATAGAAAACATAACCATTAAAAAATCTGATGTTCGTTCTCATCACTTGCGTTTCATAGGTGTTTGTCAAAAAACCCCTATCAGAGCTGAGTTGCTACAACGCTTAACTGTTTTCAGCAGCATAGGCCTGAGTCACTTAAGAATTTCATTCCTATTGATCTTAATGGAACCCAGACACATCTATTCCTTCATGCAACTGAGACTCACATTCTTAGGGCCCTTCAATCATGGTGAAAAAAAATGTACCCTATCACTTGCTAAATAAGTTCACTCTAGGTCGTATTTATGTCAGCTTTCATATGGGCAATGCTAGCAAAGAGAACAGCAATCATTTTCCTGTAGCTTGAGGCTTTAAACAAGCTCTCACTTATACAGGAGTAAATTCAGGGTAATTCCATTTACTTCATTTGATTGAATCTGGCCTCTTGCCTCTGACACTGCCTGTGGTAAAAAAAAAAAAAAAAAAAAAAAAAAAAACCAAAAACCTACAAACACCGAAGTACAAACTATACTGTAACATTTCTTCCCTCCAAAATAAGATTGCATTTGAAGGAAAACGCTTACTAAGAGGAATGTCAAGCTTTTGCACCACTTACAGAGATTACTAGCCTCTCTATATGGATATTTAAGCACAAGCAACCCAATTTTTTTTTGGCAAAATGAGGGGGGGAAAGTCATGCACAGGCTTATCACTTGCTACAAAACACCTTCCTCCTTACACACTATTACTCTCCCCTCCGCGCCCTCCCCCCCCCAAAAGAAGTCTAAACAAGGTACAGTTTAAGTCACCACAAACTATATTGACAAGGGCAGAAAGATCCATGCTAAGGATAACTACTCCAGTAGTTAAGACAAAAACATACATCAGATACCTAAACACCTTTTCTGGCACCGTAAATTATTTTTGCTTTTTTGTTTTCTCTGACAACTACTCCCAGCAGTAGCCTGTCAGGCAGGAGCAGGTGTACAGCTACCACTGTGCCAGGTAACACCTCATTGAAAAGAGGAGGTGACTTTAAGCACTTACGGAGCATCTTCTATCACCCTCTTACCAGAGTTTGAAGTTTGGCATATCTTTGTGACACTACCCTTGAAAATTCTGGCTTTGCTAATTAAATATACAAATATTCCATAATATCTTACTTACAGTTCACTATGATAATTATTCTTTCCACTGAAAATTATGGCAACTGGAATCCTCTGCACCGCAAGCATGTACTATGTACGCCAAGAAAGAAATCAAAGTGTGTCATCACTGTTGATAGAAGGATAAATATAGTTGAAGCAGATTAATATTTCCAAGATTACTCATTTCTACTTCAAAAGAGAAGCAAAGATCATGTGCAAAATGACAGCTACCCATCTGGGACTAGAAAAGTCACCATATGGATGTCTTTTTGCTAATTATAGATAAATTTTTGAACTAAAGGATTTAAAAGTAGGGATCTGTCAGTTCAAAAATATACTTCCTCTCCTCCCTCATTCAGGCAGTGCTTTGGTGCTGGCTAATCAACTAAGGGAGCATTGGATCACATAGATTGGCTTCATCTTTAAGAGGGCAGTTTTCTCCTACTTCATGTAATATGCAGTCAAATTTGTAGCTCAGTTAAAGGAAACTTGTTACAATTATTCCTTCTTGTTTCTTGTTTTGCTGGGTGCTTTTTTTTCTTGATTTGGTTTGGTTTGTTGTTTTGTTTGGTTTTTTTTTTTTTTTTTAGAGGAGATGAAGCTCCATAATCTTTTACCCCAATGGCCCATGTTCCATAGGTTACGAGACTGACTTATATTACTGCTTATATTACTTCATGTATGATATCTCTACTTGATCTATAGCATATACTCCATATAATCCACATATACCATCACAAGTGGATTAAAAGATGTTTCAATAACATAATTATCACCCAAGCTAATGTCTTCCAAGAGCAATTAATTTACATAAATAATTAAGTATATATATATTCCTGACATTGTGCAAGTTGGTTCCTCTTCTACTAGAATTTTTTTTTGTTGTATTTCATCTGCTGAATTGACTGATTAATTCTCTATCAAATTACTGAATTGGTTGCATGTATTTACAGACCAATCACATTGTTCTTTAGGCTTCGCTTTGATACACTAATAGAGTGGGCTTCTTGACCCTGGGAGATGTTTCTTCGATTTTAAGTCAGAGAAAAAGAGCTCCTCAAAACCCCGCAGCTTCTGGCCTCCCTGTAGAGCTGCAAACACTATACAATACTCCAACAGCAATTATACCAGTGCCAAATGCAGAGGCTGCACAGTCTTTTCATGCCTGCTTAGCATTTTATAGCATTTATACATGGATTACATTAGCCTTTTTGTCACTACAGTAGAAATAAACTTCAGTACATAAATGCAGCTGATGTGAAGAAAACTGCATCCCTAATTGAACAGGGAGAATCAGGCTTGTCCAGAAGACCATTGAGGGCACTCACACTATACTCATGGCCTCTGATAAAGCTACTTTTTCCACCTCTCTGCCAAGTACCCTAAAGGTTAGGTGGGGCAAGCACATTGGATGGTCGTCGCTCACTCCCAAATGTTCCAGGACTGGAGAGGGCTGTGGGGATGAGTTAAGAAAATACAACTGAGTTCTGAACAACAGCTGTGCTTTTTGTTCCTCTGCAAAGGAGTTTAAGACACATCATAGCCTCAGTACTTCTGCTGTACTTTACCCATATGAATCCAGAATGAGTTCCAGTTAACATAGAAGTCAATATACCAGAGACATTTTTTTCCATGCTTTTTGTCTGTCCTGGTAGAAACTCACATTCTGTCCATCATTAAACCAAGTGCCTATCACTGTTATACACAAAATTAGTCCCTGTGCCCTGCCCTAAATACACCTGAGTATTTAATTCCCGAAGACCACCCATGGCCACCTTTGACATCTACACGAGTATGAAAAGGCAGATAGAAATAGTAATTGCACCTAATCCATTTGGTTTACTACTTAAAAGACAGCAATTTCACCTTTCAGAGACCTCAGCTGTCTCAAGAGCTAGTGCTTCCAGGGAAGCAAGCTGCCTGCAGGATCAGGGAAGATGCTTTCAGCAGCCGGTGAACAAAGGCCTATGTTCCAGCTAATCCCACTACCTCCTCTCACAGCCCAAGGGGAAAAACAAATGTAGAAAGACAACCACAAGAAACCAATTCCTTTACTTATATGCCTTCTAATACAGTTGGCAATGATGCAGAACAATGACTGTTGGTTAACATAATTCTCATTCTGAACATTAAGTAATCTTTTACGTTACATATGATTCTTATCCCATCAAGGAGCTAGTTTAACACAGCATTTTTTCTCCAACTGTAATGCTACACAATTTAACTGTATGAGTTAGCTCTGTCCTCATCACTGGAGCCTTATTTCCAATCATGTTGTAATTAACAATTTAGGAGTTTATATGTTATGTGTGCCATGAAAACTGAAGTTTAACCATGCATAAAAATCTCTTGACTGCTGCAGTCAGTCCCAGACAAAGCATCTCCACCTCATGGAGACCACGACCTGCAAAAATATCTTACACCACTTCAATTCTTACTAGCTTCAAGTTTTCCTTCTTTTATCATAGAATTTTCCACCCTTGCTTTCAAGAAATAAACTTACAGCCCACAAATTATTTAGTCCTTCAGCTGAACTGAAGACTCTATGCTTTCCTAGAAAGCATGGAAGAAGTCAGTCAGCCTTCTGAAGGACCCAAAATTCAGCTTTCAACTCAATCTAACATCTACCACATGGACAAAAGCAGTAGTTCTCAGTAAAATGCAGGTAAGACAAGGCATTAGAATTCTAGGCCTATGTTCTGAGCTATTTGCTTTAAAACACAAAACTAACTTGCATTGGCACCCTCCTCACACCACCTTGGCAGCCATCTTAGTTGCCAAGCCCCTGCTGTGTTCACACTCCAGCCGGTGTCCCAGGAAAAGGCTTTTTCCCACCTTCATGCACTAAAAAAGTACCAGGCAGTCCTTCCATTACAGCCTTCTATTTGCCCTTGTCTCAGCTGTGGGTCTCTAGTAACACCCCAGCCCTGTTACGTGCTCCCGAAATGGCTCACAGATAAAGCGGTTCCACTGGGGCTCAGCACTGCACACAGCGCGGCCCCTGCAGCCCAGCACCAGACGGATCCCTCTGAAGCCCACAGGGAGTTAGGCAGCAGGCCATTGGCACCTTCTTTTAAAACTTCTCCATGCCTCCCAAGACAGGCTCCAGCTCCTCCAGGCTGGCTGCTTCCACAGCCTGTGACACAACCTCCCGCCCGGCCGCCTCACCTCCGGTGCCCGCCGGTGGCGAGGCCCAGGGCCCCGCCTGGGAACCGGCCCCTCCCCACCCCTCCCGCAGCACCTGCTCACCAGCCCCTCAGCTGCCGCTCCTACAGTGCTCTTGGGAAGGCTCAAATTAAACTGAGGCCTCCTCGACTATAGGAAAAGCTTGACTTTAAAAAGAAAAAAAGAAGGCATGGGAGATGAATTTAGGAGTTGTACCACTGAGGTTTCTGAGTTTTAAATATATAGCTGTGAATTTGGTCTGGAAAACTTAGTGAAAGGCACAGCACAAACTTCTGTATCCCCCATTCTGTTTTGGAGTTTTTGTTTGTTTGTTTTTTCTCCACTAGAATGGATTTTTAAACTAAAAAGTTGCTGTAAAGCAACTGCCTCCAAAATATACAAGCATTTTAGTAAATGATCTAATTTTTTTTTGCCAACCAATACATACTGGGAGCTAACTTGTGGGATGCTAACTTCCCCAGTACATATTTCCCAGAGATGTCAATGCTTTACAATAGAAACCAGGTTAGTCCTTTCCTGCTTTCACCAGGCTTAGTTTGCTTAGGGTGGCTTCTTTTACATTCAGCTGGAAGACCATTTAGGACCAAGGAAAAAATTTCACGTGGTGTTTCTACTAAAGAGAATACCTCTCCTAATTCCCTGATGTTGTCCTCTGTCTTAACACAAAACACAGGGGAAGAAAGGAGGAAAACCCTTAGAAGAACAAACAAAAAGAGAATTTAGCCTGTCTGCTGATAAAAGCATTGGTATTGATGGAGTTAAGGAACTGGCACAATGAAGTTGTTTATCTGCTGAAAATATGAAGCACAATATGAATCATTACAATTCCAAAGAAAATCAGATATATTTGACAATGAACAACAGCATATGCTTATGCTTCCTTAAAATTAGATTCAGGCTACTTCTCCCATGCTTGATAACATGAAGCATGAAACAAAAAAAGAAAGTTTCTATATTGTAAATTCCTTTTAGGAGTCCAAAGGTACATGGCTATGCAGTGAGCACTGCTTGGGAGAAAACATATCCAAGGTTCTGTTCTACCAGAACTGCTAGCAATGCAGCCACTTAAATACACTACCTAGAAAGTTTAGTGTTTTAAATGTAAATCTTCCCTATGTATATTCCCTGTAATCACAGACAAATTGTGCATTCTGATGTACTGACCCAAATTAAAGCAATTAACAGGCATATACCCTACTCAGTATTATTGTACCGTAGTTACTGTAGTGCAGAGTTAATGTTATTCTATATATCTACCTCTATGGCAAAAAATGTTTGCAAGCAACTACAAAATTAAATTGTTAAAAGCTGAACTGAATGTTAGAATATCAGCTATATGGATGAAAATCAATATACTTCATCTGAAAAGACTTCAATAAAGCCACTCATGAATTCGTGGCATGTTTCTTTGACTTGGCACAGACTAAGTAATATCAAAGAAGGCAGAAAATGTAACTTGGAACAACAAAGAGATCTTTCATAAAACTTTAATTGGTAAGGGGATGCTCTACATTCAACCTATCACTCAAATCTACTGTGGATATCTTACAAGGAACTTATTTCTTACATCATGTAATGTGCCATGTATCATTTGCACTAAGAACCGCCTCTAACCAGTACTACAACAACGATTCTGCCAACAGGTTATTCTGAGTTTTGGGGGTTTTTTTGTTTGTTTGTTTGTTTGTTTTTTTTAATTCAGTATTAAATAATACAAAGAAAAGGGAAGAGCCTTGCTTGCATGGAAGAAGTATTTGTTTCTCTGCTCACTATCAATAATATTTTGGTAAGTTTTACAAGATGAAAGGTTTTCTCTTTTCTTTAGTAGGACACTTCTCCAAGCAATATTCTCACATTAGATGTTTATAATAAGTAAAAGAATTCTTATGTGGCATCACCTATGTCCAATGTGCTTCACAGACCTGTAAAGTCACAAAATGGAAAATAATGAACCTAACAGACTGGCTGAACAATAGGAATTACCTTCAGGCATTCTGATTGTTTGCACAGCAAATTAAAAATAAAAAATCAGGGCAAGCTGGCAGCTCACCAGCCTCATTTACACTCTGTGGAGACTGGGCTGGCACTGATTAAGAAGGGGTGGCCTAAGGCCTGTCCCTTGCATAGAGCCAACACAAGCAGAGCTGCTGATGAGGTGATAAAGGTTCCAGTGTGGCACTACCTTGGAAATCTGTTCTCTCCAGCCACCACAGGAAATATCAGATGTCAGCAAGCATAAGGTGCTTGTAGGAGGTCTGGCAAATGAAGGCCTCTCATTCATTCATCTCTTACAGACAAATGATGCCTTTGCTCCAACCTCACACAGGTGTTTAAGGAACCAACTTGTCGTATGTATATTATCCAGAGTATAAGCACAAGAACCTGCCCTGAAATCAGAGAAGTTGCCACTGGAAAGGTGATCCCTCTCTTCTCAGTGGAATACATCTTAATGTTCTCTAGCATAGCTAGAGCAGAGGAGGTAACTTCAGAGGGAACCTATTCCTCCTATGCAGTAACATAGAATTTTGTAGTTCAAATAAGTAGTCAGCCCAACCTCTAAAAAGATATAAATGATAGTCTCTGTAAGTACTGATTAAGCTTTTAAGAACTATGAAAGCTTTAACTGTGTATTTAATTTTTGTGTGTGTGTGCAACTGTATTATTACGACAACAGTTTCTAGCTTCAATCCATGACTATGTATGGCAGCTTCTCTGATGACTAGATTGCAGTGAAACAGCCTACACACTGTCCATTGAACAGAAGGACAACTTCTAGAGGAAGACACTGCCAAGGCTTAGTCATGAGATCAGAACTGCTGCTCTTGTCTCAACAAAAAAAATTTTGGGAATAGAATGTGTATTCATTTACGGTCTTGGCTTTCACCTGAACCACACAAAACTGCTTTAGTACATGTGTTTCAAGCTTCCCATGAAAATTTAATAATTTGTAATGTTTCAAAGAAACATCTGACTTAACAAGTGCTTGTGCCTTTACTTACACGTACTTAAGCGTGTGACATTGTCATCATTTCTTCTTCTGTTTCCAGCCCCTGGAGGATATAACAGAGACAACAGAAAAAGTCCACAAAAATGTCTTCTAGTCCCTGTGGGCTGAGGACAAAACAAAAATAAACTTTAAGGCATGAAGTCATTCAAGAAAGCCGTAGTTTAAACTTTCTTCTATCTCTTGCTGCTACAGTTGCAAAACAGACCAAGATCAGAAGCACAGCAAATGGGAGACAGACCCTGTGTCAGTACATGTGGCTTGAAAGCGTGGGTTTGGGTTCAAAAGTACGCAAACTCCTCAGGTCTAATGTATAAAAAAAAAATCTTGACAACCTATAAAATGATCAGGGAACCAAGAAGCAGGTAATAAGGTATAGGATTGTTCTGTACATTCTGTCAGTAGCCTTTCTTCACGGGATATAAGAAAAGAGCTTTTCTAGCAGATGGAGAGAAAAGAGGGGCATACTACGTTCACTTTTCAGGGAACCTTCTTCTAGAAATGTAGTTTGACAGTTAGGTGTAAGTTAACATAATTTACACATTTCTATAGCTTGGGTAAGTGCAGCCTATTAGTGCAGGATGATGTAGCCTATTAGACAAGAGGCTTGAATCTGAGGAAAGATGAAAGAAGATGCAAGATGAAAGCTACAGTATGTGATGTGCAACTTACACCAGTATTCCTATCACCTCTATCCCTCAGCTCTCATAGATGAGGAGTGAAATGATCTGCATATAAGTAAGAATATGTTGGAAGAGCCATAGGCAGCAACCAGGGGAGCAATAAAATTGGACAAGTATTTGAAGGACACTTCAAAGAGTTTTACCTTAGAAAAGAAAATTTTATATATTTCTTTACCTGATTTTTTTTTTTTCCTCTTACAGTGCATTTGCACTATGAGAAAAAAACTATTTCACCTTCATTCTTTGCTCTGAGAAACAAAACCAGCACATGTGGGAGATGACCTATTATATATTGGGTTTTATTACTCAGTATAAAAAAAAAAGTAAACATCAATATCTCATCCCAATTTCCAACAGGAGTCATTACTACATATTACTTTATTTTACAGTTCTCTTAAAATTACTAAATTGTTCCATTGGCCTGGCTGGCTCTTTTATTTACTACCTTCAATATAAATCTAGTTGGAAACCCTGCTTTCCAAATCTGTGTTTAGAATGTATATTCACTGGATATAAAACAACATAAGCAATATAACCTGTTCGTTGTTGTATTTAAATGGTGTTTATCCTATCAAGTTGTGTAAAGGTACCATCTTGTATGTTACAGAACTTCAATTAAATATTCTGACAAAACCCCTTCCAAATACATATCTGTAACTTCCTTCTCAGTATTTACGTAAGCCTCCAGCAGGTGAAGAAATAGCAGATGAAAATACCTTTTTCCCAAAAAAATATTTGAAGCCTTCTACTGAAATACCCAGCACCCTGCAGCAGAATCTCTGCCATGGAATGAGCTTAAAAAAAGCAGCAATTGTCTTACTGGCAGGGATCTTTAAAACATAACTGTTCAGATTAGGCACTTACCATGTAAATAGTTCAGACAGCATTAAAGAAGTTGGGATATAGTAAATGATTGAACTTCTGCTATTTGAGGCACTTATTAGCTTCCAGATAGAGAACCTGAGAGAGCAGGAATAAGGTGAGTAACGAAGATTCAACGTGTTGTTGCATTACATCTAGCTGCATGACAGATGGTTATAAATCTTTAAACTTCTGTGGCTGTATGCATACAGCTAACTCAAAAATAATAACGTAATAACTACTGTAACTACATTATTTCAGTGTTCTTGTACCTATACAGTGGTGTGTGAGGAAACCAGGCTCTAACTCCATGAAAAAATCCAATGTCTAGAATTACTTTTTCCTCCAGCCTAGATGCCATTCTGATACCTGGTGCTTGTCCTCTGCCCTCACCCTCTCCTCATGATGCCTTAGATCTCCTGTCTGTGGGGAGCTCCTCCTTCCTCTGCAAACATAGCCCTAGCAGTACACATAGCTGTATAATAACCTCCTTTTTTCTAAATACTTTTACAGATCTACATGATCCTACCACTGAATAGCTTAGGCAGTCACAGAAACAGATAGAGGCAAAATTAGAGCCAACATCTTCTGATCATTCATGCCTCCACAGTAATCACTAGGCTAAGGCATTTGAAAATGTTCACTTGTTTTAAGGAACACAATTTTTTTTTTTATTACGTTGTTCCGATTTTTTTTCCCCCACATGCTACAATATTTAAAGAACATTAAAATTTTTATAACAGTTGGTGTCCTATATCAAGGCAAAAATAATACACTTTCAGCTCTCTTACTTTGTATGAAGTCTTTAACGAAACTTTATTATCTGCAAAAAGTAATTGACAACTCTAGATGGAATTACTATGTATGATTTTTTCCAAAAGGTAAACAGATTTCTTTCTTTCCCTTTGTCATTCTTTTTTCTCACAGTATACTTTGTCCTTCTCACTTGGGTAGCCGCCAAAGCTCTGACTTTACATCCCCTATGTACATACTAAGAAACCCAACAGCTGAAATCAACAAAATAACCCAGACTGGAAGGGATCTCTGGAAGTTATCCCATCCAGCCCCACTCACAGCAAGCTTAACTTCAAAGTTAGATCAAATTATTCAGGGACTTGTTTGATTATGTCCCCAGATGGAGATTCCACAACACTTCTGGGCAACCCGTGCCAGTTTTGGACTGGCCTCACCATGGAAAATCTTTTTCGTTTTATCTAGTTGGAATTGTCCTTGCTGCATCTTATGTCTGCCTTAGTACTTTTGCTGTGCACTTCTAGGAGACTCTGGCTCTGCCTTCTCAATAACCTCCCATTAGGTAATTCAAGTCAGCAATTAGATCCCCCTTACCTCGGCCTTCTCCTTCTAAGTCTGAACACACGTAGGTCTCAGTCTCCTGGTACATCTTCCTCCAGCTCCCAATAATCTTCACGGGTGCCAGCCAGACTGGCTCCAGTATGTCAAGGTCTGTCTTGCACTGGGGGTCAAAACCAACACAGTAGCCAAGTGGTGAGTGAAAGTTACATTTACCTCAATTTCTTGTTCTTCAGGTATATTTAGAGTAAGGCAGACACTTGACTTCCAGTTTTCTTTTGGTATTTGTAAGTCTCACAAGGAATTCTTGCCACTTCTGTGGCTAGACAGGACGTTAGGGACAGACCTCAGACAAAACGAATCTCATATACACTTAGAATAACAGTAGTTTTCCACAACAATCTCAAAAATCAAATAATAATCTTTTCCCCTTTGGGATACATACATACCCCGCACATTCTGGGATGCACGTTAAAAATAATCTGAGTCCAAATCTAACAAAAGTAATTGATTTAAAGCAGTACATAAAGTTTAAGAAAAACACAGTAAGTTAATGAAGGAAAATAACTCTCTCTCCAAAGGTGGGATATGTTATCAAAGCTATCTTCTCCCTTTGTACCTGTTTCTACTATATGTTAAAGGGGCTTATCAACAAGGTAGCTAACCTATTTCCACTGCAGGCATTCTATAAAGCTTCTAGGTTACATATATGATGGCGCTTGTGAGGCTCACCAAATATAACTCTGGTTCAGAGCTAAGAAGACATCCCTAGTTTGTATTCAGTTTAGAAACTGTTCTTTGGCTACAGATTGATTTTAAAGAAATGAGAAAACGAAAAGTAGTAAGGATTTCAACTCTGATCAAATGAAAGTAAAGGTTGAAAATTCCTTTGCCAGTCTGTCCACATATCTCTTCCCTGAAACAGCTCTCAAAGGAAAAGGCCTAATAAAAACCCCTTTAATTACAGATTCAGGGTTTCTACACAGAAAAGTATAAGAATCAGAAACAGAAATGTTGGTCCCAGGGGGACAAATATACCCCTGTTCCAATTCTACTGGAACCGATAACCTTGAATACCGCGTGTCTACTTGAACAGATATTTCAGTAGAAGATTTTATGAAAAAAATAGTTATTCAGTAAATATCAAGTGCAAGTGATAAGAACAAGGTTCAAACTGCCTCAAAAGATTATCTTTGAAATAAATAAAACTAAGTTAAGTCCCTGTTCAGAAGTATACTCCCATATCTAGCTTTGGTAAGTTAAAATCTAAGCTCTCTCTTTAGACTACTAAACTTGCAGATTCTCAGGAGCCTTTGTAACATGGAATCATTGGTACCTTTAGAAGCTACTATGCAAAACAATCACATGAGCACAGCCCGGATCAGTTAATCTGGTGTTTTGCAATGCCTTCAGCTTCAAGCACTAATTGTTCTATGTTCTGTTCTTTAGAATATATTCACACACAATTCCCATGAGCCTGAAAGTCCTTGTTAATTACCCCAACGATATCCATTGCTGCTTTCCTATCATCTAGCTCTGTGATTCACCTTTATTACTCCTATATGGCCAGTCTATGCTGAAGACTGCCATGCTCTTGATTTAATCCAGCCCCCTCCCCTCTCCTTCATTAGGAAACTGAGTCCAAATCACCATAATCTTCATTTTGGAAAATAATGTCTGACAAAGGAAAAAAATAAAGCAGTTTCCTGTGACGGAATTGTAGGCTGTCAAAGTCCTCCTGACAGAACATACATATGCTGTTCCACAGGACACAGGTATAAGGGCAAGGTGACTGACTTAATCCAGGGCGTATTTTACCCAGTTGCTGTGGCTTTTGTAGGTGTAATCACAGCATCAACCATTTATATAACCAAACCACAAGCTTTCAGACCAAATCAGGGGCTATCTTGTGGAACATCAAGGGGAGAGTATTATCTCTCCCCTAAGGGTGAAATAAAGCACACGTAAAGTTCATACTACATACCTTAGCTGATTTGTACACCTGATCTGGACCACGATTCTTCATCCAGGTGACTCTACAGCACTGAGAAAAGGTATTAATAATCACCTGATAAAGCCATTGCTTGACTTTGAAGAAAGATATCTTGATAATTTTGTGATGCCCTTGCAATAGGCAAGTATGACTCTCTGTGCAACTATAGCAAGCTCTTATGGCACGGTGCCTTCTAGAAAAGTACTACTGATGTCTTAACTGGTATGATTAAAAACAAGATTGACTGCAGGCTATTTATAAGAACAACTACTTGTGCACACTAAAACTGAGAGAGTTTAAACTAAGAAAAGGTACTGACTCCATGTCATTTGTTTCTTCTTCAACAGAAAATTTACCAGCCTCCTTGAAACTCCCAATAGGTAGGCAGAGGGAAAAGAAAAGCAGAAACAGAGATGTGAAACTTTAGATATAAGAAAATAACATTCTTTCAAAATGCCATCCTGTCTTGGAAAGATTTTAAGATCAGTGAATTTGCTTTCTGATTAACAGATTCCCTGTATTACACCTGGATCTCTTGCCTGGTCCTCATAAAAATGCAAGTGGAAACACTGAACCCAAGAATACATAAAATCTTTTAATATATCAGTTGAAAATAGCATGGTAATACTTCCTTTTTATGCTGACTTGAAGATTCATTGCTGATGCACTAAGGTGACAACTGTTTCAAAAATCCCTGTTTCATGCAAAGAAATAAAAGTACAAAACTTATTTTTTTTCACACAGTGAACAATAAAGTCATGTGCAAAAGAGTGACAGCAAACACACAATATTTGCAGACCAGAACATTAGAGAGATCTCTGAAAAAAGAAAATATATATGAAGAGTGATGCTTAAAAGGTTTTTTTCTGACAGCTGGAGCTTTCTTGAGTCAAGATCCAACTTTCTTTAGTTGTGATATTTCATCTCCCTGGGTGTTCTGTAGGTTTTCTGCTTTCTTGGCCTTTACTTTGCTTAAAACATAGATGGCCTGAGTATAAGCTCCAAAACATACTGTTGTAACAGTTTAATAATATGATAATGTTTGCTTCTCTTATTGTGCCTGTGAAAAAAATCTTGGATGTTTATTATAAATTGTCACAAAACTTCAGTACCCAAATAATGTAAGTATTATTCTATCAATAAAACTTCCTTAAACTCCTCATAAAGTATCATCACATGAACATGCAAATTCATCTCTGGTTTGCCTTCTGGTGTAACAGGCTGAGAGGCATGATTTGGAGGCAGGCAGAAGGAGAGAGGTTAATAGAAACAATGTTAGGAAATCTCAGTGGAGTTGGAGCAGTAATTAAAGATTGCTTACTCAGTTGTTAACATCACTGATATTACTTTTAAGTCTTTAAAGGATTTTAAACATTAGTTTTATCATTTGCATTACTCTAAAATGAAAACAGAAGATATTCTACAGACAGCCTGTTCATAGAGGATGAGAGATTCACATAATGTGAAATTCCCATCTTAAACTGTTGGATAAGGTCTTAATCCCAGTGTTACAGGTAACACGTTTACCAAACCAAATGTAATTTTTATTCTTGGATGAATGTTTTGAATACTCCGATCTCCAGTTTTTGGTCTTTCCCATTATATGTTTACTGTAATTACACTCTACATTTGTGCTCAGTACTGTTTAACATAATTTACTTCTATCACAGTTTCTGTAAGGTCAAAGTTAAATCTATAATGAAAATTAAAGTTTTTGAATAAACATCCACGTGGAAAGACTGTGGGTGATTAATTAATCCAAATTAAGGTGTTTCATGATGTTGGAATAAGTTTTCTGTTTCTCAAAGACTTTTCCTTCACTGATCCCATTCACTGCCAAGACCAATAGCTTAAAAAGAATCCCAGTCATACTGCAGTTTTTTAAAGGTAGAGCTCATAGTCTCACCTATGCTACCTGATGTACATCTACTGCATAAGGAAAAGCCTCTGCCTTCCCATACACGGCTTTTTTTTCCTTTTTTTTTTTTTTTTTTCTTTAAAAATCCATTACAGATGTGGGACAAGGACAAGAGGAGGTTACACATGTTTTGTTAATCATATAAGTGACTGGTGAGAAGCTAGAGACTGAATGTAGAAGATGCTCTCAATTTCAGACTGATTTCTATCCTTTTAACTGAAAAGACCATGTGTAGGTCAGCCAGTGCTTCTCTGCCCCAATCCTGTTTCATATGTTTCTAAATATTTCATAATTCAAATTAAGAGTTATTATCTTGTCTATATTATCCTCCACACTACAAATAAAATGAAAAATAATTATGTATCAGGTTTTCCTCAACTCCAGTCTATTGCCTTAGTCACAAGACTGGCCTTGATGTCTTGTTCAATAACCACCCGCATTTCTGGTTTTACTCATGCCAGGTATACTAGCATGCCTGATCTGGCTTATTTTTAAGACAAATTTTCCCATTAAATGTGATTCTAAAGCAAGATCAATCAACCCTGTATCTATGTGATGGTTCACAGCTTTTGTATTTCTGTTTGAAAATGTACCAGACTGAAATACTCCATGTAGTAGTATTCACTCTGTTCACATTGTTCCTTTCAAACATGTCACGCAAAGGAGAATAGTTTATTATTGGTGCTGGCCCATTAAGAAATCTGTTTACACTGGCTGTGGTATATTGAGGCCATGGAAAAAAATGACAAAAGAGACCCATTTGCCTGTATTTGAGTCTGCAGACAGAATCCATTCTCTAAGCATCAGACAACACACATTCAGACCTTTGAGCTTTGCTTTTCATACCCCAAACCTCTAGTCAATGTATAAAAAAGCAAAAGTAATTCTTAGTTAATAATGAAGGCTTAGGGAGCAATTCAGAAGAAGATTGAGTGGCTTGCAAATGCAATACAACTGGTAATCAGGTGGGGATGTTATCCAAGGTAACCAACTTGTGCATCTGCTCCTGCCCATAGAAACTTCACAGCATTATTATGCCTGAATTTCATTTATAATGCCAAATCTGCCTCAATGTAGTCATCCTAAATTTTATTGAATATGATGAAAGCATAGCAGATACAGGTTGAAATATAATTTTATTTCCCTCTATTTGTCATGGCTATATATTTTAAACTTTTATGCCAAAGTATGGGACCTCCATTTACCACTTTGAAAATTTTGTAATTCAGACAAAATTAAGTGGGATTCCACTTGGCTGTACTAAATCCAAACGTCTTTAAAAAAAATATTTCACAAAAACAACTGGCAATCTTTTCTCTCTTTTTATGTTGCTACCAGTTTAATGCCACATCTATCTGCTTAAAAAAAAGATGAAGAGACAAAGTGCCTCTCAGTTGTTCTGTTTTGTTTTGTTTTTTAATTTTAAATTATCAGACTATTTTCAAAACATAGAAATCACAGAAAAAATTACAGATGTCTCATCTGTTTCATGCTTAACTGAAAATTAAAAATGTTGTTCCAATTATGATTTTATATTTTAACTCTGAAACAAAAATTACTAGGCTTTAAAAAATAAAATGGCTGAATTATTAGAGTCTGTGAATTGCCTGCTGTGCCCAGGCAGTGATGTTTTCTAATGTGTGTGTCTATATAAATATAATGACAGCACCATGCTTCAGATCAACTGGATACTAATTACAGATTTACCTGATAGACTGTAATGGCTCCCAAGGAGCTGTTGCACTCTATTTAGCAAGTAAGTGATTCTCCTAAAAGCTGCATAAGGACTTGTAATGCTAAATAATCTCATCTGGATACCATTTTTGTAATTTACTTTGTTAAAAAAAAAAAAAAAAAAAAAGTTTTGATGAGCTTCAACTAATACCTTGCAAAGATCTCTTAGGCCACTGCAGATGCCTGGAGCTTCAGACACCAGGGTTCTCCTTGAACCCACAAAGCCCCTTTGTGTACAAGGGAGATTACAGCCCTTGAAGCAGCTCCTCAAATGTCAGATGTAATGCCTCCTTTAACACTGTGAAAAGCAAGAATTCTCCATTTCATGAACTATAAGAACTAGGATACATCCACTGAAATTACGAAGAAGAATAGTCAAAGAAAAAAAGATTAATTCTTCAAACAGCACACAATTGGATTGCAGATCTCATGACTGCAAAAAATTGTGGAATAACTAGGTCCAAAGAAGATGAGCACAGAGAATACAGCTAGCAGACCTTTGACATGGTCTGGATGCGACCTTACAGTCAAGAATGATCAAAAGCTCTCATGCTCTGAAAGTAAGAAGATGGGTTGATGGAATAATTGCTTTAAAGACTCTAAATACTTTTTCATTATATTTCATCTCATTGAAGCAGCCAGGCTGGTATAGAGCCCATAGTGTGCATGCCAGCTCCCACCGTACAGCATAAACAATCCCACTGCATCACTGTGGGAAGGTGTTACTCAGTGTGAGCAGGGTATCAGGTCGTGAGCTGTAATCATTGTTTACACAAACTTGCAAAGCCTTAGAGAAAGACTAGAAAAGACAATTTTTAATGAACACTCTCCAAAGAGGTGATTAATTTGTTCATGGCCTGTTGCTAAAAATACAATCAGTGAAGTGTAAAAGGTTTTATATTCAATGTAATTGCCTGCCTATAATGTAATAGTAATAATGAAAACACCTACAGTAAAGGCTTGTTAACTCAGTGTGGGATATATGATCCCTTTTTCAATTTAAAGCAGAGAAAATATTCTGAGCCAGTATTAAGAAGAATTAGACCCTTGCTTACGCTCATTACATCTTTTTGTTTCAAAAGCACAATAGCATAATCAATTGTTCCCATCTCATTTGGAAAATCAACACTTACAGTTCCTATTCTGAATCATCATTCTCTTCGTCTATCACTTAAAACGAATATGTTTTGCTGTTCTTTGTTCTTGTCTTTCAGGTTTTCACTTCTGGATAACAAAATGCACATCAATAACTATGCTAAGTAATTTGCTGATTTCTGAAATACATACCCTGGACAAAGAAATTAAAATTACACTGAAAAAAATTAAAGTGCAATACAAGACATACTACAGTTTATAAATGTTGTGTTCAGATTATATTGTGGGCAAATTCTTGTCATTTTTCTAGGCTGTTTAATATCTTGCTCTACAGGAAAATTTGACATTTCTCTTTAAATAATTTACATTGCATTCAACATGGTAGCAAAAGCCATTGTGCTCTTCTGGATCTCAACTAAATCACTGGGTACAAAGAGGAAAAAGGAGAATAGCTGAAGAATTCTAAAGCCGTGGCAGAATTTTCATAACTATGTGGTACTTTTTACACTGTAGACATGTTACTCAGGAAATATAACAATTCTAGAAATAGTTAATAGTCTATAACTCATCATTACAGGTCAGATTCTGAGTTCAGAACAGTAAGTAATATCTTGTCTCTTGACACCGAGATTTAACAGAACTAATCTGAAGATGAGATAGCATTCAACATCAGTAATTACAAGCCTGCTCTCACACTTTCCACAGATACTTCTGGCTTTTGTTTTAAAAAAGACCAGTAAAATATACTAGTAAACATACAACAGTGAAGTGAGTGCAGACAGCAGATCACAGATGAGACCTTTTTAGAAAAATAAGTAAAGGCCAGAAACAGCCATTGCTGCTAGGAAGAATTCTCAGACCCCAAGGAGTATAGAATAAGCCCATAAGATCCAGTGGAAATTAAGCTTTATCCCATCATAATCAGTTACCCTGTGGCAAGAATGACAGTTCTGCATAGCAATTTGCTTAGAAGTATATACTTTGTATTTATCTTCTGTTTTGTCATTTATTTTTTATAGGCCATGTGTCCATATTTTGCTAAGTTTTAATGGTTCAGATCTTCCTAATTTCCACAGTCACACAAAATATAGCTGATTAATAGGAAGCTCCAGTTGCTTATTTTTGCTGACTTTACCTAATTATTGCATGTTGCTTTACACTCAGATACTCATGCATAAATATAAAAGCCTTACACCTTCCCATACAAAAAAAAAAAACAAAAAACAACAACAACAAAAAACAAACACCAAAAAACCTCCCAGTGTTTCCTGCAATCAGATTGAATGTAACAGGATTATCTGTTCGATCTATTCACTGAGTGCCTCCACACACACTTCTTCAAATCAATAGTCACACTTAATAAAGAACTGTAAAATGCGTAGCTACTAAGAACAAGAAAAAAATTTAAAACATTATGTGCTTTTAAAGTTTCAGTAAACAAAGTCTTACCTTTTTCTGAAAAAAGAGAGGAAGAACATTATACTTTAATGCTACAGAAGCTTAAAAGAAATGAGATTTTCTAAGGAGATTGGGCACCTACTCCCTTAAGGTCCTTAGCATTCATCTTCAGAGGTGCTTACAGCCAGCTGGAGAAAGGCTGGCTGAAAGGATCCCATCAGGATTTTGCAAACCCAAAGCCATGTAAATTGTACCCAATATATTAGCAGAACTTCTTACTCAGACACAGTATCATCATTAGTGAATGGACAGAGTCAGGTTTTCAAAAACTAGTTTGGAAGAGTGACAGTAAATGCAATTAATATAGTGTTGTTGAACAAAGGGAGACATGTGAAACCTTTGACTAATTCAGATAGAATCTTGTCCTGAAAATGCTATATGTGAAGGTTTAGAAACATGAATGAATGTTTTTTTTATAGCCCAGAAGCCACCAGCTATTCCTCTGAAGATCGGGGTATCTTTCTTCTGTGTCTGTATGGATGGAATGAAGAATTTTCCAATACACGACTTGCATTTTAATGCTAAAGAATGCAGCTAGGTGGTATAAAAGAGAGCTGAGGTAATATATAGGCTTTCAAAGTTGCACAAGTGTGTTGAGCATGTCTCAAATAGTGAGAAAAGTAACTGATCTTATATTAAAGGTCTGATCCTTCTGCAAAACATCCTCCATTCAACCCCCAAATAAACAGGTCAACCCCCCAATAAACAAATGTTTATCATTGTGCACTAAAAACAGTGAAGTCAAGCACAGAGAGCTCCTTTCATGCATCATTTCTGATTGTCCTACTTTGCTCTGTCAGGAACAGCAGCAACAGCTAAAGCGTTAAAGCTTTTTGACATTGCAACAAACCAAACAAAGCCTAGTTGCACATTTTGGAATTTATTTTATACCACATCTAAAATATAAACAAAATAGGGAGTTTTTTTTGGCATTCTCAAACAATAGCAGCCACTAAGGACTGTTTCCAGAGATGAAGTTTTCCTCATATAAGGACTCTCACTAGCTGAGTAGAAAAAACACACTCGATAGCCAGCTCCAGCAGCCAGGCTGGCCAACACAATTATTGCACATTCTGTCAGCACATTTCCTCCCTTCAGCTTTACTTCTCCAATCTTTTTCAATATTGTTAAAATGAGCAATCATTCGTGATTCACACTCCCAAAAAAGGCAGAAACCAACAATTCCCAATGGCTATAAATTATTAATGCAATTGTGCCAATCACACAGAGCTTAGTGCTTTTAAAAATGGAATGAGATTATCTGCACAGTTATTTTCAATCAGATTCATCTCTTATTAGGGGGACATTATGCATATGGATTGCTTTCAGAAAGCTATCTTCTTTAAAAAAGATTATTGCACAGTCATTTCTTGCAAAATACTATGTAAGCTCTACACTTAAGATATCAAATCAATTTTTTGTTTCAGGAAATAATTATAGGTAATGGGTATTCTTTTTTTTTTGTAGATAGACCGATTCTCTCCAATGTAAAATCCTGTTTGATTCTCAGTTGTTATTCCCATTCAAACCATCCCTGCTTTGTGCTGATCCTGATTTACACCAGTCTAGCAAACGTATAGGCAGACCTGGTTGCTGCAGTATACCATTTTTTTGCTGCAGTAGCTTTAACAAGCTGTAATAGAAAAGTTACCTGTTAAAATATAGCTGGGGTATACAGCTGCCTCAAAAACACAAGGAAGAAAATCTTTCTTTCTGGTACACAAATATCTAATAAAACTACAGGCAAGGGCAGTAGAGATTCAATTTTGTGGAATCTAAAAGGTGGTCAAGGGAATAATTTTCTTTGTACATTCTCTGACAAATGCTGTTCTAATGTTTGATAGATTTTGGACTCTGTCCTGCCAGTGCAGGCACTGGAGAATATATGGAAGAGATTACATGAACTGGAAACAGAGGATGATTTTACATTCACTGTTGCATCTTGTAAGAGGCTTATAAAACCGTGTTCATACTCCCAACTCCATCTGACATACTCAGGTTATCCCAACATCACACCATCAATGCAAAGAAATTGCAACTAAATTCAGTGATGCCTCAGGCTGCAGGAGTAGGAAAGTCATATTCCCTTGACCATGCCTGGCTAGCAAGGTGGAATCTGATCTGCATTGCGTTCAGATAGTTTGAGAGCTGAAAAACTGAAATCACAAGGCTAAAGACACCGATTCAGAGCACGTAATCAGGTTCCATGTAATGGAACTTAAATATACTGAGTCAACAAAAATGTCAGAAGACTCTAGCACATGCTTAACCGCCTTACTTAATATAGGCCAAAAAGCAGGTCTCACTTTCTGAGAACCTTGCTTTTCACTCTAAGCATTAGATTATTTTATCTCTTCCATTGGTGGAAAATGTTATCTTTAAAGCATTGAGCTGTCAAAATACTGCATCAGGATTTTTCTATATTATTTTACATTTTATTATTTATTATTTCAGCTCTTTATTTCAAGTACTGGCGTTCATCATATTGAACACATCCTCTAGACTATGGAGAACTGTCTAATTCTTGCAGTCATGTGCCACGGTGCCATTTAACAACCTGGATTCCCACCTGTGAATATGCTTTCTGGCACTCGGTTTGTACTTTATTTGTCCCATCCAAAAGTCTGCCAATAGTTTCCCACCATTATTCTGATACGAGTGTGGGTCAAAGTCATTCCACTGTGAATGTGCATTTGTACTTGCAGAGAGCAAGTGATTGATTGGTATCAGGCAGAAATGACTTCTCCTGTTACATTTCTGGCATGTTATTCTGTGGTTAATCAGTTCTACTGAGTGTCAGTCAAACCTACCAGATGTGACTCTAATGGATAGCTGCTAGTTGCCTGACATCTGTTTTCTCACTGATGTGGCTAGAGTGCTCCTAAAAGTTAAAAAAAAGGGGGGGGAGGAAGGAGAAAAAAAAAAAAAAAAAAAGCCCCAAACAAGAAGAACATCTAGCTTACCAAGCAAGGAGAAACTGTCTTTAGAAAGTAGCTGCATTTATATATCTCTGCTTTTAAATATTCTGATCAGCTGATTTATTTGATATGAATTAATCACAGGACTATCTGCCCTTTTTTAATCAGGACAGATTAATGCAAAATAGTACTTGGGAATTTTGCTATGTCGGGGAGGGGAGGGTGGTAAAAGACTGTTATTATTAATTTAGTTATTTAAAAGCTTAGCAGTTTGGAACACATGCATTATAAATAATCTACACCAAAACCACCACAGAAATCTGTATCACGACTATGCCTTTTAGGCTGAAGAAGAGTCCCATTGAAGTAAGCACTGTCATGAAGACAGAAGATTGTCTTTCCCAAAAAGAGCTTAAAATTCAGTCATAGTGAAGGATTAAAATTCTTTTCATTTAATTAAAAACCATAAATCCATCCAGTTGTAGATCCAACATGAATCAGACTGCAACCTGAAATATCCCAAGATTCCTTTTCCATTCTGGTTTATATCTGAGACTGGCCCTGGATTTACCAGATATTTGAAAACCAGCAGACTGGAATTTAGAGCTCATATTTATGACAGACATGGTTAGATTAATTAAATTGCAGACATTTAAGTGTAGGGATATTTATATATAATACTTAGTAACTGTACATCCAGTTGCATTACTTATGGATCCAAACAGAAACTGTACATCCAGTTGCATTACTTATGGATCCAAACAGACCTGATACAGTTTTTTAACACAAGGTCAATTATTTCATTGTTGTTTAAGATTGTGGCATATTGATGTTTTTCTTGCCATGTAAATACATTTCTATTGTGTAATTGCAAAGACTTTCAGTAGAAGTTAAATCTGCTGCCTGCAGAGTTCTCTTATTCTCTTCGTCCATTCACTTCAGTAATACTATTTG
>NW_008593266.1:22645-36062 GCF_000691845.1 Merops nubicus | reverse complement strand
AGGATTTAGCTTCAGAAAGCCTGTCTGTCATTTGAAAATAAAAGTAAAACATGTTAACACTTGCAGGCAAACTCTGATCAAGAAGAATCAACAAGATCACCTAAGTACGTGCAGCACTAGCTCTGCTTGTTATGGAGTGGAACTGAGTAGTGGAATGAAACATTTTATATGTCCTGAGGCCTCTCAGAGAGCAAACTTTGAAACTACCTCCACATTTTGAATTTTTGAAATATTAAAAACATATTTGGAATAAATAAATTGCAAAGTTCAGGGTGACCTTGGTAGGTGAGATTGTTTCAAGGAACTTCTACAAATCACCCTTTTTGTTTTCTGGTTGGTTTTTTGGCCTGATTTGTAATATGGTAGAATGGATTCATCTTAGTTTCTGAAACAGAAAATGAATCCAAAATGGAATTCTTTGGGAAATTTCAGGGTATGTTCTTGTCCTAATGCAAATCTATAGCTGCTGATGGCTGACAAAATTTATCTTCAAATCTATTCCAAATTTGGAGATTAAAATTATGCACAAGATGTCTAATGGGTAACATCAGGAAGGCAGTATTCCAGGTGATGACTTGGAAGATTTTTTAATTTCTTTTTTTAAGCAATCTGTAACTTAAATCAAGCATGAACTATAAACATTGCAACAAGAATGGAAATGGCAACTGTGCTTCATTTTCAGCACAAAGTGAACATAACCCTTTCTTTTCTGATACCTTAGAAAATACATACATCCAATGCAAAGCACAATTTGACCTCAACTCAGTGACCTAAAACATTTATATGCATTTGTTGCTTTTAATTTTCAATGAAAATTATGAAACATCCTAAACCAAACAGCATTGTGGTGTCTGGACATCTTATTAACAGCTTAAGAACATATAAAGGTCAATCATAAGTTCTAAACCTATTGCTCTATTGAAACATGTTTCAAAATAGAAGTGAACTTGATTTTTTGGCACTTCTCAGATGGGTACAAGCGTTTTGCTTTTCACATTGCTGAGATATCATTTAAAAACAATATGTTAAAGAAGGAAGAATAATTACCTTCAGCCTATCTTCCTTCACCCACATTAATGATACTGAGAAATGTAGATTATTATTTATTCTAAGGACTCAGAATTCAGCAGATATTATTTTTACAGCTTCTTACACACTTCATATGTGTAAATGTACACATGTCTGCCTATGTGCACACAACACACTCCACATTTTTTCACTTGTGACTTCCTTGCACCATAAACAGACACATCATACTGAGCCATAGCTTTAATAATTCCTTGTAAGCAAATGCAGCACAGAAATTTGGCAAGGAGGATACCGGATATGGATAACATTGAGTATGCCAAGAAAAAGGATCTAGATGTGATTGCAGAAAAAAGAGCAGTTGGGCAGTAAGGATATTTATAGTACTGGAAGCATAGAAGAAACTGAAGAAAAACATAGAAAGAAACATAGAAGAAGCTGAACTTGGAAAGTCAAACAGACCAGTTAAGGAGAGGTAAGGGAAATATTGTGGTTAGAAGTGAGTCTCTCACAGAGGCAATGATCACCTTTATAATCTGCACAGCAATGCTCTTTTATATGTGCCAGAAAAACAGAGCACTGAACAGGAGAATTTGACACTGCATAAACCTCTATAAAGGGGCTAAACAAAACATCACAGAGATGACTGAATTGTGTTATGAATTTAGGGAATCCATGTTTCCACTCTATTTATCAATTTACCCACCCCTGCCTATTCTGTAACAGCAGTTCTGCTCAACTTAATTAACTGGTACCTGTAAAGCACTGCAAAGTTCATATTAAAGCAGCTAAGCAAGCACAAACTATTACTATTTTTAATATGGAGATGTGCTCCTTGGAAAGAGATAAAGTTTTACTGCACATGTAGGAATGGCTTAGGCCGCTAGAAAAAGCAGTGAAGAAAAAAACAAACTCAGACCCTATAGTTTTAGTTGGAGCTCCTCAATTTAAAATCTGGAAGGAAAAAACTAGTGGAGAGATGATGAATAAAAAAGAGTAGTAAGCATTTTGTACTGTAAGTAAAAAGTAGGAAGATTAGCAAACTCTGGAAGTAAAAGTGTTGCAAGAGTTTCTCAAACCAATTCCTTTCATACTAGTGTTAGGAAATTTTTGTAATGTTCCTGGATGTGGTCATTACCAGTAACCAAGTTGGCACAAACGACAGAAGCTTGCTGCAGGGAACTGCACAGTGACAGTTCCACTCTTCTGGGTAATGCTGGCACTGTGTGAGAGCCAAGGGCCAGATCCTTTACTGGAGTATCCCACTTAGGTGGCTTGGCTCTGACCTTCCACACACTCATCACAGGAAAGGGAACCATTACAACAGAGTACCTAGTAAACATGCACAAAGATATTAAAAACACATTTCTACAGGAGAACAAGAAAGATGTTCTCTCAGTAACATTGTCTCAGCTGGTGACAAGTATATACATAGGCTCCCAAACAAATATGATGTTAGACAGCTACATTCTATAGTTCAGAGTCACTGTGCTGGTTTAAGACTGTCCTTAATGGCTTTCTGACAAATCTTTGGTTGTAGCTTCACAGCAGCAAGCAGACATGTCCCTTCAAACTGCCACTTTATTTTTAACAACTTCATTGCAAGCTACTAGGTGTAAGCTTTTTGTACACTTTTTTTCTTAGGTACACATTCACATCACACAAACAACAGCCTGCTCTAATACCTACCTCTGAGCACCTTCAAACTCTTTGTTGCATCTTTTTGTTTTCCATCCTAGGCAGTTGATCACGTACAGGAACATAAGCTATTTTTGTTGGACCCGCAATATTGAGATTTTAAAAACACATCTAAGGATAGTACTGAGAAAACATACTACCAAGACTGACTTATTTCATAAACTTGTTCATATGACTTTGGTGACCAAACCACTTGACATCTCCAGAAAGCTGATGGACTCTTCTGTCAGACAAGATACAGATGTTTTTATGGCTTCATAACTGTTTCGCTCCTTAGGATGCTCTGAGTTTATCACAAGGCCAGAAAGACAGGATAAAAATCTCCCACGATGAAAGGAAGCTGTTAGGTTGTAAGGCAATGCTGCTGATGCAAAGTCAGTTTGGCAGTGCCTTTTCAAGTGTTCTTTATGCTTGTGAGGTCCTTGGTATTGGCCAGTCCACTCTGATCAATCCTACCTGCTATAGCTCCTGCTGTTCTAATAAATAAAGGACCTACTGCTACATTGCATCTCCTGCTGTCTGTTCAGCCATATGTTAGCACCCTATGTCACGAAGCACCTGGACATTGTTTCCACAGCATCAGACCACCTCACTGTCATTCACAGATTTCTTTCTCCTAACTTATGCCTTTTAACAAGACATTATTCCTTATTCCCAGTTGCAGCACTGCAGTGACAAAAAAAAAATCTGTGATTAAACTGGAGATTCAGTTCCTACCTCGCAGGCTTAGTTCACAGTGCTGGTCACAGGTCCCTTCCTACCTGGTTTCTTCCCTAGGGAGAAGACAGCATGCAGCAGTACTCCATTGCTGAGATGAACTGGAGAGGGTTGCTCTCAGAACACCCTGCAGTAAGGTTTTTCCACAGTTCTGCCACCTTCTGAATCATGTCACTGCACAGAACATTTTGTGAACCAGGAAGAATTTGCAATCACCTACAGCAGATAACACAGAAATAATATTTGTTTCATTTGTTAGGAATAGTGGTAATATCTTAATCTCACAACTAAATACCACAAATCAAAGCAGCAATAAACTGTAAGTGGAGACCACATAGCTGAAGTCCATTGCATGCACTCACAAGCACACACAGAGAATCATAAGGGGAGATAAATGAAAACACCACATAACTATACTACAGATAAGTCCTAGACAGAGGTGGAGCACAGTGTAACACCCCTACATTTTAGTACAGATTTGTTGCACTGCAATCAGGGTTGCACTTTAAAATCAGACCAGGAAATGAATTGACAGTGTATTTGATGGAGTTTAAAGAAAACATACAGAGGCTGTTGCTGAATTCCCAAGTCAGAGGCTTGCCCTCTCCAAAGGTGGAAGGGATCCAGACGTGGTGATAGAATGAGAACAGAGAGCAGTTTATGTGGGATCCAAACCCTTCCCAGTGAGGCTAATTGAAAAACTGTTGCCAGTTAAAGTGGACTTAGGCAAAACTGATTCCTACCTTGTGGTTTTATCACATGTTGTCTTAGTTTTCATACCTATTACTTATATTATAAATTATTTTAACCCCCTTTGTCAGGCTGAAGGTAATGTGTGCACACGTTATGAAACATATTATTATTGGGTCAAGAGGTTCCACCAGCTTTTATGAGACAAAGATCTGTGAATAATAAGATATGAAATAAGCCCAAGAAGTTTACTATTTCTTGCAGAAGACAGGTAGCGGTATAGACAGTTACAGATCTCTCTGGTTCCAGAAAGCATGATTTCCACCACTATTTAAGTCCTTGGCCTTGCACTTGAGATAGGTATGTTCTGCCACCCACACAAGTTTCTAACCAAAGCCTGAGTTCAATATGTGTGCAGTATTTCTGATTCCCAAAAGATCCTGCAACATTTGGTAGAGCAAAACATCTTGCTTAATTCATTATTAATTATTTAAAATTTTGTCAGAATTCCAGGCGCGAAGTGACAGAATAAAAAAAAGTAAAATAAAGAAGTTAAGCAATCATACACCATCATCAACAGCATAAATAAATCAGAAAGCCCATATGCTGAAACTTATGAATCCAAATTACGTGACAAAAAAGTTACACATAACAGAAATAGCACAAAATCCAGGATAAAAGCATAAAAGGGGCACATTTCCAGTGCGTAATTGCCACAACTAGTACTGCCTGTAACTGCATGGTTTTTTCTGTGAACATGCAGCTTTACTGAGTGTGACAGTAAACATGCCTTCCTGCAAACTTTTTCATCCTCCTGGAAACACAGTTCTGATCAGGGACACACAAAAGCTTTGCTGTCAAAGCTCTCCACCCTACAATTTATGTAGCAATCTACGTGCTTTTCAGACTGAAAAAAATGAGAAAATTCAGCCTTTTCCATAAGTCCTTGTACTCCAGGAGCTCCAGAAGGGCACCGGCACAGAACTGGGCTTTGGTATTCTGACCTAGGTGTGAGGGCTGCATTCTCCTTTATTCAAAACCTCTTTGACAACTGTCTGGCAATCTGCACAAAGAATGAAGCAGCTTTGGGAACCCAACTTTAGTCTTTCTTTGTATTACATCAGTAATGAAGTGGAAAAGCACCACTCTTGTTTCTTCTTTTAACATATTTCACAGAATCACAGAAGGTTAGAGATTGGAAGGTTTCTGGAGATCATCGAGTCCAACCTCCCTGCTAGAGCAGGACCATTTGATTTGATTAACTTAAATTTACAAGCTTGATTTTAGCTGCATAAGGATCTTTAGCAGGTATTACAGGATTCTAAGCCTGATCCTGCAGATGGAAGACATGGAAAACTCAAGGGACAAGTCATCTAGCTAGGGGTTACAGCAGAAACGGGCTATAGCCACCCAAAAAAAGGCACTGCCATCAGGCAAACATAGGAAATGAAAGTACAAGGTTTACACAGCAAAGATGTGTACCACTGATTTAATCAAAGTACAAAGGATTCACAACTCTTCTCAAATTCCAAATACAGCTGATTGCAAACCATGAAAGTGTACTTTGCTCTTACAGTTTATACAAACCTTCACATCTTCTCTGAAGGACATAAAACTTGATAGGGATGTATCTTCCTCTGAAATAATATAAAACCCATGATACTGGGTTTTGATATTTAGAATTTTGGAAGGAAAACTCTAAAGATTAATTGCTCTATGATGTCACCAAATAAATTTTTAGCATGCCAGTCCTAGGGAAATAAGATTTCAATAAAATAACAATTCTTATACAAATATTTATATATTATACAAGATACATGTTATATATGTGATATTGTATATATTATACACATATACAATATATTACACAGATTTTAATAAGTACTCTCTGTCTAAATATTATATAATATAACATATTATAAATGATACAGATGTTTTAGATATTGAAATTACCATCTATCACAAAAGTTAGTTTTTGATGTCATGTGAAGAGACTGACTAAAATTATTGGCAGAGTATTAATAGAGCCACAAACTTGGAAACTGTAGGTAGGAAAAACACAAGCAAAAATAGGATGTTATCAGAAACCTTCAGGCTAAAAACTTGCCTTTGAATTCCTAAATGTGTGATAAGAAGACTTTTATAACATGGATAAAACTCTATAAACAAAGCCTGTCTGCTCAGGAAGCCAGAATCAGACCATTTGTTTCCTGTAAGGAGGAATGTTTAAAGTTATTTCTCTATCAATGGTAAAATTATGGATAACCCTAATGAAAAAAATACAGAATCTGTGGGAGTGCAGAATATGCTTGGCTACAACTTCATTTTTGTTTAACTACAGAAGTAATGCTTGTTAAATGCTCCTCTATCTTAAAATATTGCATCTGGTAAGATAGCTCTCTACTCTAATCACCCACAGAGTAGGAAAAAAGAGGGGGGCTGAAAACAAACATCTTCCTGATAGTCTAACCACCTTCATTTGATGAAAACCTCCAGAAAAGAAAATAAGCTTTAGCCAGCTTCACAGTATCCTAGTTAGCTGCTAACAACCTGTTACAAAAGTACGTGTATTATGGAAGAAGTGTAATGGTTTTTAAAAAGTCACCAGAGGTCATCATACAGGTTTACAGCATTCTGGTTTTGGTTTTGTGGGTTTTTGTTTGTTTGTTTTTCAAGTGTGTGAAAATCAAAGTCATGGACAGCTCAGACAAGCAGCATTCAACCTTTTAAATACTGCCCTAGCTGCAGAAAGTGTCCACTTCTGTTGTTCAAGCACTGCTTAAATGCTCAGGCAGCACTCTGTGTATTTGATGAAGGGTATTGTTTTATTTCTATCTCTTTCCTCTGCTATGCACATAATCTGACCAAGTCCGACAGCATACTCCGATTTCTCACGTTGCAAGTGAGTTTTGTAGAAATCACAGCCATCCTGGCAATGGACAGGTCCATTATATGAGGCATAATAAGTCTGGTCAC
This sequence comes from Merops nubicus, assembly GCF_000691845.1. NCBI lineage: Eukaryota > Metazoa > Chordata > Aves > Coraciiformes > Meropidae > Merops > Merops nubicus. The sequence goes on along the minus strand of NW_008593266.1, from coordinate 28,955 downwards.
TCCCAGGTTATTGTTCCTTACAAGGAAGGGAGAGAGGCTACTGATCCGGGAAGAGGGAGTGAACAAAAGATGAACATGAATCAGCAGTGCACCCTTGGGGCAATGGATGCTAACTACACGGCGAGCAGGAGCACACGCAGCAGGTCAAAGGAACAGAGCATTCCCTTTTCTATAGCACTTGTGAGTACTCAGCCGGAGTACTGCCTCCAGTTTTGTGCCCCGAGTACAAGAATGGCATTGACATACTGGGACCAGTTAGTGAGGAGGCTGGATCACATAATGTACCTGGAGATGGTGAAGTCAAAGCCAGGGTCTTCTCGGAGACTAGCAAAAGGTCAACAGTGACAAGGCACAGCAAAGACAAGTACAACCAGATGTACCAAAAAAAGAATTTGCATAGCAAGGGCAGTCAAACATTGACATGGACCTTGGAGGAATTAAAACATGTCAGAACTAGACCTGAAGCAGCTTGATCTAGCTTTGAAGTTAGGCCTGATTTAAGCAGATAACCTTCAGAGGTCCCTGTCTGTCTACATTACTCTGTATTTTTAGTTTGGATATAAACATGGTGTTTCAACAAAACACCAACCATGAAGAGTATATTCCCTCAACTACTTAGAAAAGGAACATAGTAGCAAGAATGTACTTTCATCATGAAATTTTCATTTGTGACTTCCCTGTACAAAGATAAAATATAGCTCCACTCTACTGTGTGGTAGTGTTTCTGTAACAATTCCTTCATACCAGGTATGATGAAGGTACAAAAAGCTTCATTCTAGAAATCACCATTTTGCAGTAATCCCAAAAGAAAGTTACCTAAGAGCTTATTATAAGTATGCAAATAATTTCAGCCAAGGCACAGAACAGTCAAGCTCTTGTTTACTCAAATTGCCTGCTCCTTGACATCCTTTCTGTAGTAGAGCTGCTTTGAGACCCACCATGTCCTAGGGTTATAGCAAGAAGAGGTGGGAGACACCATAATTCCTCTTCAAATATAAAGGGAGGCAAGGAGTTCTGTGGAGCCTGTGAACAGCCAGGATTATGAATAATCCAGCTCCCCAAGAAATCAATGCAAACCAGATGCAGGCTTCCAAAGCTCCAGTCTACCAGAAGATTTTTTACTTTGTATCTGTTTTGCAGTCATATTACACACTGTAAAGAATAGGATTCAATACATCAGTGACCTGAAGTCTGAGTCATTACAATAGATAGTTACTTTTCTTGGAGAAAATATACTGAATGCCATTCAGCTCTTAAAATATACTCACAGCTTGGAAACACAGAGGTGTGCCAGCTTAACAATGTGTGAGTGCAAAATTTTCATGTGTTCTGGTAGAGAAAAACCTGCTGAGAAAGCAGTATCACCCAGTGCACCATTATGTCCTCAGGACAACTACTTGTGTGAATATCACTACTGTCTCCAAGAAAGCAAAGAAGCACACGAAATAACTAAGGAAGAAAAGGAGTAGGAGGTTGATGTGTAAGCACACTCTTTACAAAGCCAAAGCAGCACAGACTAAGTCCTTCTGAACGTCTGGAAGTCTTTTTGAACTGAGCAGTCCTGATCTGTATGACCTTGTATGACTCTCTGGGAGTCAACAAGGAGAACATTATGCATAGCTTGAATATGTTCTGAAGATATAACACAATTTGTCTGAATCATGAATTTTTAGAAATCAAGAATGCTCCTAATGCAACCTGAAATATTTTTTTCTGAGAGGAGTTGTTTGCTTATTCATGAATAGAATAATTCAAAATGAAATCACATAGGTGGCTTCATAAATACTGTATATGAGTTTCACTCTGATCATACTCCAACAGGACTCAGGTTTTGGGCTACTTTGCATGGAACAGCAAAATACTAATCATATCTATATGTTTCACAGCAAAAATAATCCAGAGATTGATATTATTTTTAACATTGTTACCAGTGACATTCCCAAATCAGGGTTACCTTGTTAGCCTAATCCAACACTCAGTCAGATCAACAGAAAGACATCCACTAACTTCATTAGATTTTGAGCAAGTCTTTATGAAAGCAAGTTCCCTGCAGTGACATTTGGGACTCTGGCTGGTTTGGCCAGGGCCCTGAGTGTGTCCCTGTGCCCAGGGTTTGGCTGCCCATGCCCAACTCAGGGCCACCACAGAGACCGCCCAGCCGCGGGTGCCCCCTTCTCATGGCCATGGGGGTGTGGGCAGGCGGCTGGGTGGGGGCCCCACCAGGACAACCCTGGTGTGGGGAGCTGCCCTGGGCTGAGGATCAGGTGCCTGGCCCACACCACTCCCTTCCACAGGCAGGATCCAGCAGGAGGAAGAAGTCAGCTTCTCCTCGGGCTCCAGCTCTCCAAACATTGGGCACTGCCTGGAGAAATACCGAGAAGCTTGGCAAATAAAACGTATCTGAGGTTACTCTCCTTCCATGGCTTCTTTTCCTCTGGTTTTAACAGACATTACAGCAGAGGGTGGGTCAGGCCTGCACTGGAGATCACAGCAGACCAGGGTTAATGTTGGGGTTACTCTTTCTGATTAATTGATAACCTGTGGTTTGGGGGCAGCCATTGAGTCTTAAGAAATAATTCCACTAAATTAAATCCAGCTTTGTGTAAGAGAGACATGCCACTTCAGTTCTAACTTACACATACTCGTTAAACATACACACACACAAAAGCATTCATTGCTTAAATTTCCTTACAGAGTAATAACTTAAGTCAAAAGCAGGATTTAAGCTTGCTTCTGATACCAAATGGTATTTACAGACAGGCAACAGGGATATGTGTGTCTATCATGAATGCAATGTTTTACCTACAATGATTTGTTTCAGAATTTATCTAAATATTATACCACTATCTGTACTGAGAACTGGAAAATGAACAAGGTGATGATGTATTACTTTTCTGTCAGTAAATTAGAGAGTATTATTAACACAAATATTCATAAAGATCTGCTAAAAGATGGTTTATGCCTGAAGGTGACTTTTGTGTGTTTCAAGTATGACAATGATTTCGACTTGGGCTTTTAGAAATGTCTTAATGAAATTTAAACCAAAAAAGTTTGGCCCAACATTTTTTGTTCCATTTGGGACTACTCCTAACACTGATTTTTTTTTACAGCAAAATATATTACCTCCTGGAACTAATACATTATTTGAGAATTTTAAAATGGATCTTAGTGTATTTCTTAATAGAACGTGAATACTACTAACTTACTGGCCCATGTTTTGTCACAGCAGACAAAATCCTGTGCAAAACTTGATGCTTAATAGTAAGTTAGTTGAAAATTTGTATTTGCACTCAAATTATTTTTGAATCAATAATAAACTGCAGAGCTTTAGCTTGAAACATGTATTGGAGAGAGAGATTCAAACTCACGAAGGGAGCAGTCTTCTACCCAACAGATCTACAGGTGAGCTCAGCTCTTTTTCTTCTGCCTGTGGGTCCTTAATCTACTGTTGTACAGAGTGTTCTTCTGACCAAGAACATACCAGTTATGCTGGAACACAAAAAGGAATTCTCAGACCTTTGAACTAATGGTGAAACAATCATTCAAAACAAAAGTGGAGCTGAGGTGCCATGCACCCAGGTGTCCAGATTCCATTTTTTTCTTGTTTCCTAAACACCCAGTAAACCAGGGGAGGACACATCTCCAATGATAGCTCCTCTCACTGTGCTGCACAAAGGCTGTTATTCAGTCCTAGCCTGTCTGTGCAGATGCTGTTTTCCCTTGAACAAAATGGCACAAACACCCACAGCATCTCCAGGAGAAAACCTCCTCCTGCCCTGAAGCCATTCCTTTGTTCCAAGCCTCGTCTTTCTCCCTGTTTTCTTATTTAATCTTATCTGCTGTTGGCCTCACATCAAGCTAAAACTGTGCAACATAATTAATACAGATATTATAAACCATTCCACTGTGATACCAGATCAAAGTTAGAAAAAGCTGCTTAATTTTGGGGCCCGCTATATCCCTCAACCAGTTCTGCAGGTGCCACATGCTACCCCATCTTTGCATATCTCCTCTCACCACACAGTTACAGAGGTTTCCTATGGATAGTCACTGCATAGACCTAAATACTGAGACTTCAGCACATCAGGAAATATTAGATCAAAAGAAGAGAAGAAGAAATAAACTGACACTTCCCGCACAATAAATAGCTTATCATTAGCATTATGTAAGGTGTTATGACAAATTTGATTTTGGAACTATTGACAAGAGCCTGGAAGTTAGTCTTTAATCGTTAACTTTAAAAACTGTCTTCTGAAAAGGAAAATCTCTACTCTTTCTCTGACACATCTGTTTTCACTTTGGGATTTATTGGCACAGAAATTACAAAATCACAAAGCTGATCTTCAGCCATCATCCTAGGGCTTTTTGTATCTGTTTGGGCTGTTCAGATTTTACAGTTACTTTGATTCATAACATGAAAAACCATAACTCAAATCCTCCCACTAACAGGCCCAAGTTCAGAAGGTATTTTTCATCAGTTCCCAGGTTAGCCAAGGCTATGAGATGAAGCTGCCTTCTTTTAATGCAAACATGCTACATTGTAAAACCCAGAACTGAATTTTATTTGAAAGTAGGCTAGAATTTACAAGCAAAGAAACTTTAACTTGGTGGGCAAAACAGCTTAAAATAAAAGGATTTGTTAACAGATCTACTCCCCTCTAGTTAATCCTTGCTGGCTGAAACCTTTGCTTCAATCGTCCTTTCTAGTCAGACATATTTCCATGGCTTCTTGGTTTCCAGTAAGCTCTATCAACTCCTCCTCAACTACTACACTGGAAAGTGCTTTCTGCCATCAATCTAAGGCTTGCCTGTGACCTGCACACAGCTTTTCTGAGAGGTGCTCCTAATCACCTTCTATGCCTCTCACCCTTTTCTAGCTCTCTCCCATTCTTTCTGCTCCAGGGCAGTGCAAAAAGTTCTCTGAGTTGAGAACACACATCTACTCTGCAGGAGAGTCCCCTTTCCCATTCCACTGGCCAGTTCCCATACAGCTAGAATGCTAGGAGCCAAACCTGCCAGGCTCTTGTGCAGAGAACAATGACTGCTGCCACTGCATTTGAGCCCTCAGTTACAATGATCTGAATATTTACTTTTATTGGGTTATGTGATCAAGCATTTAGCATTTAGCATAATGGATAAATGTACCAGACTGGGATCACTCTCCAGTCTAAAATTAAGTCTTGCTTTCTAACTAGTTTATCTGTCTCCTGACTTCAAAACAACCCCTAAGACCTGCAGGCTATAGCTATGTAACTTCAAATACCAAAATAGTACCCAAGTCCTCTGAGCCTAAGACGTGTTCAATGAATGCATAAAATCCAGCACAAAGTACTCCTAACAGTGAAGGCTTTTATACAGTAATTTAGCAATTCAAACACACATCTTCCACCTGACACTTCCCTATTTATTTTTCCCTCCTTCTTTTAAACTCCTGCATAACAGCTAATTAAATAAATTAATCTTTAGGATAGGAAAACATTGCCTAACAAAATCTCATAAATCTGTAGGGTAGAAAAACACTGTCTACCTCATTATCCAATAGGAAAGGGGTCCATGAAAAAGGTGATCTCATCAATGACAACAAATGATTGTCAGGGTCAGACTCAAAACTCAGGAACTCTTAGCTATAAGGCCTTGAAGAAAATTGGTTCACTGGACAATGCCTAATGCAAAGTAGGAGGAAAGCTCAATTTAGAGCTTGCCAGCTCAGCCTTTAACTTAAGCTCAAAACAAGTCTGAACACTAGAAAAACATTTTCATAGCAAACTGAGAACAAGCAATGGTTTAAAGATAATGCAGCTATCAAGAACCTGTTTTTTAAGCACTTCTGAAATTAATCGATAAGATCAAATCAGTATTTGTCAGCTACTTCAGAAACCATATTCACATATAACACTTTTAAAAAGTCAGAAGAGGCACATACAGTGAAAGGTTAGCTGCTGGAATATATTCTTTTCTGATTTTGTAAAACAGGCTATAACTAACAAGCATTAGCTCATATAAACCTCTTATCAATTGCCTCTTAATCTAAGCCTAGTGCACCCACTTGACATAAACTTCAGTATTTACAATGGCTTACAAGATCAAAATCAATTGTTCAGACTAATTTTCTAAATTGGGGGGGGGGGAAAAAGAGCTTTTTACTTCTTAGATTTTCACACAGTCTAAAATAATCAAGAATAATAACTGCTGGTATTTTGAAGATATCAATATACTCCTAATGGTATATTTACAATTTCCTCCTCTGCACATTTTTTTTGGGGAACATTTCAGCTAAGATAACTGTAGCTTTAAAGAACCTAATGTCTAG